>NC_044923.1:366236-487331 GCF_003576645.1 Ipomoea triloba | reverse complement strand
GTAGTTGTGTACTTGTGTACCAGGTTGAAAACGACATTTGATAGATTATATTTTGTGCCGTGTGGAGACTGGAGAGGCGTTGTGTATCCGCCGTCAAAGGCAGCGGCTCGTGTTTTTTTTTTTTTTTTTTTTTTTTTTTTTGAGAAAAACCTACTTCATTAATCATAAGTTGAATGTAACAATCAAGCATTCTTTATCGTCGGACTTAAAAAAAACTTTTCTAGCAATGTTACATAAAAATTGTTATGAACTTTTGTTAACTCCAATTTACTCCCATAGTGCCAAACTATATATATAGGGAGAGGGAGAGAGAGTTAATTCCTAATTTCATTTTTGTAGGTATTTGTTCACTTGTAGTCTTTTCTTTTCAAAATATTTTTGTCCGTTTAAATGATGTAGTACAAAGAGTCAATACCGCCTCAACTGAAGCTTAAACTCACATCCCTTGCATATGGATGTGCATTTGAGTGTCACTAGACCACAAGGTCTTGGCAGTAAACTTGTGTACTAATAGCAGTTATAAAAATTAAATCAAATTAAAACATGTTAATTATGCTTATAATTGACATAATGAGACAGAAAGTCTATTTCAAATTTGTTAGATGGGCAGACCACCAAATAAAAGAATCATATGGACTTTCGTACTTGGGCTTCTTGTGCTAAACCAGAAAAGATTTTTACTAAAAAAAAATCTATCTATTTATTTGTCAAGCTTACTTTGTATACTTATCATTAAGAATTAATCCCATTTTTTATCCTCCAACTTCAGTAATTTTGTCTAAAGGTGCAAGCGAGTTAAGTTATTTTTGAGTTAAAATCGAAAAATGTTTGAATTTATTTTAGTTACTTTCAAGATAAGCTCAAATATATGAGTCACACTTGTGTGAGACCATCTCACGGATCCTTATTCGTGAGACGGGTCGGGTCGGGTCAAAACACTATGCAAATGTCATACTTATATGTGCAAATCTCACACTTATATGCTCAAATATAACACTAATCAAAAATACAATTTTTGTTACTTATAAGAGAAAAAGTAATACATTTTATTCATAATAAGTAATGTTGGACAAGTGCCTCTCACTTATAAGGGTAATTAATACTTTTGAGGAAAAATGTAATACTTTTAAATCGAAATGTAAAAGTATTGTATTTTTCCTTAAAAGTATTACATTTACCCTAATAAGTAACAAAAATTTTATTCCTGATTAGTATTACATTTGAGCATATAAGTATGACATTTGTGCATATAAGTGTCACATTTGCATCTTGATCCGACCCGACCCGACCCGTCTCATGGTGAGACGGTCTCACACAAGTTTTTGCAATTCGAATAACGAATCAAACCATATCCAAAGGGTGAATAATAAATTTTGAGACTTTTTATTTTTATATGTAACATAAATATATATAAACTTACAATATTCACTAATATATTTATATATTGCAAAGGGTCAATAATAAATTTTGTTATGATATTTGGTTATTGTAAAATACTTATTGTTAATATTATAAAGTGTTGATCAATATTAGTGCCTTTTGTACCAAAACATACAGTCATGTATGATTATATACTATTTGGATTATGTCAGAAAATATCACGTACTCGGTTTCATAGTACTTCCGATACAATCAAACATACCATACAGACTATACCCGATTAAAAAAAATAAAAATTAGTACTAATCAACACCTTAAAAACTCCGGGATAATATATATACCCCAATGTAATGTACGTGTACCATGGTTATACATATACGTGCAAAACTCCCTTACACCAAAAGTGGGGTAGGTGAATTACGTAGAACACAATTATGTACATAGAACTAACCCAGCAAGTAGCTAGTGCGGCATGTATATCAAGAACCATAATAATTTTATTCTCGATCATAATGTACAAGTTGAATATAAACCATCATACATAGACCTCCAATATCATATTTGACATTGTTATCATCATAGCTAGATAGTGATTATTAATGCTGACAAAGAACGACAAGGGCAAGAAAGAAAGCAGATCAGAAATGGCATCAGCTGCTACTACATATATGGCTATGCCCAGTGTATATATGCTATATCACCCAGAGAGCACTTGATTGTCCTGCACTATATTCACACATAGCTCCAAACAAAACCATTCCCTATGTTGCGCTGCCCTGATTTCGAGAAAATTCTATTCTAAACTTGATGATATGTTATAATTAAGTGTCGGCTTGTAGACAGCGTTTGATAGGAAAATCTATATATCATAGCTATGTGATTAGCTTGACAACGGATTGGAATTGGAAGTAACTATAGCCGAGTTAGTTTGGTAATTAAGTTCTAAGTTAGCTTGGTAGCTACAAGGTTTCAAGTTTAATTTGACTTTCAATGGAATTGTCTATTGGCTTTTTTAACTTGAGTTGGAATAAACCTAGACTAGTTGATTTTCTTGTGATCTTTTGTCAACTAGCTAGGTTATTACAAGGCGGATTTCACTCAAAACACACCTTTGAGTAGTAGTTGTGGGCTCTTCCTTAAATCAAAGGATTGGTATTGGGAAAATTGAGTTAGTTAGACAGCAATCCTTATATCATGGACTAGAGTTCACATTGCACTATGGACCATGGTTCATGTGTTTGTGTTTTGTACATGTTGTGATTTTTTGTATCTTGTATTATAAAATAATGTACTTTGAACAAATTAATAATTGTATCTTATGTTATGAATTTATGTGTCTTGTATATATTGTGAAATTCTGTGCCTTTAAACACAAATTATATATGTATCTAAATCAGATTTAAAAATAAATAAATAAATAAATATATATATATATATATATATATATATATATATATATATATATATATATATATATATATATATATATATATAACATGTGTATGTGTCTTGTATTATGATTTTTTGTGTAGTGTGTTATAAAATTCGATCTATACCTTAATTACGAGTATGAATTTTGTACCTCATCTTATCAATGCAGTTGGGTCCATAATGCTATGCTATGTGTCTTGTGTTGTGATTTTTTGTATTATGAAATTATGTACCTTACGAGTATGAATTCTGTGATATGTACATGGACTCTAGTCAATGATATAAATTGTCACATAGGCAGATATCTTGCATCGATAACCATAAGGTTTTAAGTTCAACTCTCCATTGAAAATGTCTATTAGCCTTCTTGATTTGAATCATCACTTAATTATGTCGTCAACTTAGACTGATTTATATCATTACAGTCCTTTCCGCTAGCTTGCTGAGTTTTTTTTGTAAATTAAAAGATTGGAATGGCGGTGCATGATTGTTTGTGCATGTGAGCTACTTGACATACACCAAGAAAAATGATATTTATTATATTATATTATATTATACGTAGGGTACAATTGAGAGGAGATGGCAAGGGGAAAGTTTGATGCCCTGGTTGACTATAGCAAATGGAAGTCTGAAAACTTGGTATACGCTCCATTCTGCCATACATACATGCACGGTGGTGGTGGTGTAGTTGCCCTAGTAATTGAAAGAAAGAATAAGTGAAGGTTTGAGTTGAGTGGCTGTGCTACACTTCAAAATTACATTATTAGCTATCTACACACCTAAGTACTCCATTTAGACTAATACAGTAATACATATATGGAGTACTAGTTAGTACCACAAACTACATCGCAGATCAACAGCTTAATTAGTAGTGACTCTCTCAATCTAGAGGTCATGAGATTGAGTCTCATTGGATGATATTAACTTTTTATGGTTCAACAGATTGAGATCAGAAAATATAGATAAACAAATACTTATAGCGTGAGAAATAACTATAATATAAATTTAGGCTAAGCAACACCAATACTATATATTGGCCGGCAAAGGGTAAGAGGAGTAGCCCCATAGGGTGCCTCAAAAACTTGTACTGTGTATATGTAGTGCCAAGTTTAGATGATTACAATATGTCACTATCTAATTAGTATGAAGCATAGGAGTTAGCTTCCATTGGGATGTGTTTCAAGGAGCAAATCTAGTCTCTATGCATAATGCTTCACCTTTGAGTTTTCTTCAAGATTTCATTGTCAGAAGGAAAAAATAACGAACAATGCTTTAGGAATATTTGAGTCTACTTCAATTCTCTCCAAATTGAAAAAAATGTATAAGTAAAAGTCTTTATTCTACACTCAAGCAAAGATTCTAACTCCACTACAAAATCTAATTTATGAATTATAAGCTGAGGTTTGACGCTAATTTAAGTATAAATCTAGCTACAATCTCTTTTGGAGCTGATCGATGTGGGATCATATCATTGCCTACCCTTGCCTACTCTAGATATCTCATACTTCGGACACTTCTCGGTACCAGGGAGCCCTTTTTTCCTTTGGACGATCGACCCTGCTAGGCTGGTATCAGACGAGTGAATGACTTCAATCACTCTAAATAGCTCTCACTCCAGACTATTCTTAGTTACATTTGAACCTTATCAAAAGCGCCAAGTAATCCTTTCGCACTACACACTAGCCACTCAACGAGAGCACAAGATGATAAACTGATAAAGCACGCACTCATCAAGTTAAAACCCTAACTCTACCCCAAAAGCTAACTCATCATGAGGAGATATTTGGTCACCCCAACTTAAGTACTACTCTACGCAACAAATGTGAGATTGTATTCAAATCACTTGCAAAATTTGATTATTTCATCACAAACCCTAACCCAATATCTTAGCTAGGGTAATTACTAGCATGCTCATCTTGTGATAGTGAAGTGTCAATATTTTAGAATATATATATATACACTAGAATGCATGTTGTATGCCATCAAATATCTGAAGACTTTGTAGAGAAGAGTTTAAACATGCACTCCACCTAAAATTTGACTCTAACATGCTTGCGTTCAAACAAAATATAATGAGATAGATGGATAGATATATAAATGGAATATTATAATATATATGTACAGATGGAAGTGTAAAATAATTTTAAGTGCCATCATCATCGTCCCCTCAAAAAAAGCCATAGAACCTGCTGCGGATAAAGATTTCTAATGGGCCACATGGAATGGCGGACGCGGTGAAGACGACGAGCTAAGAATCTAAGATTGAGAGAAAAGGACGTACACTTTGAGTTAACTTAATTAATATAATTAGTTTCTTTATTTTATGCGACAATCAGATTTGAATATGTACTTTGAATGAAAATCATCTTGTGTCATTATCCTGTAAAAGATCACAAGGAAATAAATTAAATTAAGTTGTTTTTTTTTTTTTGAAAATTAAATTAAGTTGTTTATATAGTGTACTTTGATGAAAAAAATTAGGATGAAATTTCATTCACAAATTTTCGATTCAACAACATAACTCATAAATTATATTCATATAAAGAGCCATGCCAAGATGTACAAATGATAAAGTATATACTGCAGCAAAGCTATTAGAATTGGAGTATATAGCAGCATACATCATTTTTTTTTTTTAATTTTCTTATTAGTCATGAATTGCAGATAGACAAATCCAAAAAAGAGGCACTCAATTACCAACAGGGAATTGGTCACATGTACACAACAATGATAACTCTAAATCATGCCTAGCTAGCCACCTTCAATTCCTCACCTCATAATTCTAGCTTGTATAAACTGCACCAATAATCCTAATTTCATTTCTCCTTGATTTTAATTCTTCATAATTTTTTTAATGACGAAGAAAACTCACAATTACTATTCAAAAGTATGCACTGCATAAACTAGATTGATGTTGGTCTTAAATAATTACCAATAACATGTAGTTTAAGGGAAATTAAGGAGTTTGGATTTTCAAAAAAAGGAGTTTGGTTTTTTGTTTTATAAAGAAAATAAGGTTTAGAGTTCAGACTTAGGTTTCTATAGTTCTTCTAGTAACTATGAATATTTTTCTTTTTAAATTCGATTAATTTTAGGAGCATGTTCAGAAATTAGGCAGCCATGAATAGGAAGGCATGGTAATAAGCATATAAATATCATACAATCGTAGAAAGTTTCTTCAACTCAATATTAAAGATACTGCGGGATTACTTGGGCACACAAGCAAGTAACAAGTGGGAGGTAGCAAATAATTTTCAGTTTTCAAATCGCCAACTGGGATGATGGTGGTGAGGATGAGGAGGGAGAAAATAGCTGGTTTTCTTTGGGTTTGAATGAGTCAACAATGAAACAAATCATCAAATTATTTTTATTTAAATTCCATGTCAGCATTAAGGAAGAGTTACCTAATGGAAAGTGGACAAAATGCTAAACGAGCATAATACATCTTATTTTAGAACAAGAGTTAATTGAGCACTTGGGGAATAGTACAGTAGATAGAGCTATTTGAAACTTCTAACCCATATATATATATATATATATATATATATATAAAGTGAGATATGCAATGGTTTTGCAGCTAGTCAGCTTCTTATCATTATATGCACTCATCTTTCATACATACCGGGACAAAGAATGGCCAAATGAATTTATAGAAATTAATACCACTGATTACAAAAAGTAAGTTGAGCTACCTCTTTCCTAATCATAATAAGAGAAGCAGTAGGCAAATCAGAGAGGGACATGCACTTAATTAGCTTCTTCATAGCCTTTTGAAATTTTCTTGAATTCATATATGGATACACATACACATCCCTCCTGCTATCTATGTAATCATTAACCCTGGCCTCTTGCCCATCATTGCCATTCTTGACAATTTCAACCACTCTCTCTCTTAAATTTTTTGCCCCTCACATCTCGATCTTATTGAATTATAAATGGGTAATTCAAAGTAATTCAGCAATTCATTAAGTGAAAGAACACGTATCTAGTGCCCACAAGAAACCACCCCAACAAAAGGTTAGACTACCAGAATTTTCGGCCCTACATCTTGTTCATAATCTACCATACAGAAATCAACTGAACTATCCGTTTGGGCATTTCTCTTAAATTTCTAAGCTGCAGGCTGCAGCCACCCAAAAAGCACCACTGTACTGTACACATGCAACTCCAACTATTTATATATGATCTTGTGTGATATATCTCACTTCCACCATTCACTTTCTTCCCTTCCACCTTCAAGAAACAAGCATAAAGCTTGGCTTGCAGCTAGCTGCGGGTTAGTTAACCAGAAAGCTAAAAATGTGTGTGGGTTCCTCAGAGTGGATCATCTGCAGTATTTCCATGCATAAACGTCGCCCAAAGCGTTCAAGACTCCAGCTTTATCTCCTTAAAAGGTATAGCTAGTACTGTAAATTTATGTATCTGTCACTAGTAAAAAAAGAACATAAGAGACTGACATTCAGCTAGTGTTCTTATAATTAAGAACGGTAGTGTATTCTTTAAAAAGAATTCGCGGTGATAATTTCGTAAATAATTGATCAGTAATCTGCCACTGTTGTAATTGATTGACAGGAGGAAGAGGAGAGAGGAGGACATGGAAGTGAGAAACTTGAAGCTGTACATGGAAAACATGAGTATACTAGAAGAGAATGAGAAACTGAGGAAGAAAGCCAGCTTGCTGCATCAAGAGAATCTTGCTTTATTGTCTGAGTTTCAACACAGATTCTCCTGTGTCCCCTTACCTCCACTACCATGAATCTACTCCATCATTCATAAAAACACTAAACAACGTTCTCGGATCCTAGTACCTCGTACCTCGTACGTACCATATATCTTGCTATATTAATTAATTTGTTCATCACTAGTCACTACAATATATATGCATGTTATGTATAAATATATAGTCTTGATTTTGTTCTTTTATTTAATTTTATGTAAACCCGCCTGCTCCCATTTCCCTTTAATTTGAAGAAAACCTCTGTAATTCCTG
The DNA here is from genome assembly GCF_003576645.1 of Ipomoea triloba. Lineage (NCBI taxonomy): Eukaryota > Viridiplantae > Streptophyta > Magnoliopsida > Solanales > Convolvulaceae > Ipomoea > Ipomoea triloba. The sequence continues at coordinate 479,530 of NC_044923.1, read as the reverse complement.
CTAATAATTACTCAATCTGTTTTATATTATATTATATGTGTGATTAATTAGTTGGTTACTAATTTTATTTTTAAAATTAGTAGTGAGTTAGACAATTCATGACACCCAATTAGTGAAAGCCACATCAAGAGAGAAAAAGCTAGATATGTGTAAAGCATAGCTGAAAAAATGTGAGTCACTATTTGAATGACTAAACAAATACCAGCTAACGAACTAAACCCTCACCAATAACTAATGTTGATTAAGTGTGGAGGATATATGTTGTTTAAGAAGAGAGTCGCTGGTTCCTTATAGTCACTTATTAATTTAAATTTTTTTATCGTGACAACTCTTGTTCCCCACCCATAGTCGTCCTCCTTTATTCATGTGATTACCCGTCTAAAGAAGGGGCTTTCATCAGGAAAAATTCAAGATGGGTAAAAAGTATTTTCCTTATCAATTTATTATCATGTAGCTGTTAGTTACTTTTTTTGGTGTGCTCCATTGTAACAAAACAAAACAAAAAGAAAATTCACAAAAAAAAAATAATAATTAAATATTAAGAAAATTAGTCCGACACTATCTTAGAAATGGTTAAACTTGTCGTGAAGGTTGTTAGCAATTAACACATGTGAAGTAGCATGAATCAAATGGACATGACTTACAAAAAGTTGGCTTTTGGGTAGGGGCAATTTGCTCGTTTAATTTGTCAAATGCATAGAAATTATTACATATATACAAATAGCGGATAGAAATTAGTTAGACGATTAACTTAATAATCACTTAGACGATTAACTTGATAATTACAAACATTTCAAGTATTTGGTCATGAAAATTCTTTGCAGTTCGAGTATATACTTGTGTCACATGACATTGACGGATAAAATCTAAAAATCCTGCTAACATATGGCTACTAAACAAAAAGATATCCTATTTTATGTATATATTTCAGTTATACATACAGACTGACCATTAAATAGTAAATATGACAAATAAAACGATCGAGACAGGCGAGTGAAAAATGAAACACTAAATGGTAAAGAAAGATTGATCAACTCACTCTATACAGCAATTAGTATGTTGGGTTCATGCAGTTTTCCTCAAAATCATTTTACAATCTCAAAAATGCCTAAATATAAGACTGATGGTCAAGAAGGATTGATCAAATCACTCTATATGAAGTTGTCATCTCTGGAATTGTTGTCAAACGTGCTTTTGTTCTTGGTCCAAAACATTACAAGAGAGAAGCCCATTAGCGACATTATCACAACCTGCAAAATGGAGAGGAAAGCGATGTTCATAGCCCTGGAAAGAAAATTTTCGATTTTTATATAAGAGTACGACGAGATCATGAAGCCAGAAACAGTTTGCGTCTATGCTTACAGAAATAGCGGGAGGTACACCAACGAGAGGATCTTGGAAAAACTTATTTGCAAGCGCAAGGGCCAGAAGACTGCTCTGCATCCCTGTAAGCAGAGCGGAGCATCAATTACGACCCACGAAAATATTTCACATAAACAGTGATACAATTTAGCGTGTTATCAAATGACCTGTTTCATAGGACAGTGTTCTCTGCAGAGGTTTCACATCTGGAGCATCACGGAAGGCAGCACCGGCAAGGGTGTAACCGGAAATAAACGCTGACATATGAAATGCGATCACGAGCAATAAAACTGATAATCCCGAAGGGGATACAACGGACTGTATGTTGATTGCAAGCGGAGCTCCAACGCAGAGAGAAGTCACAAACACTGATAAGGGAGGCAAAAACGGCCTAATGGCGTTACAAACCTGGGGAAAGAATCTGTCGATACAAACCAATATCAGCAAGAACAAAGAATTACGTGAGAAAATGGTATAGGAACATGATCTCTAATTCTCTATCATCTTGATCATTACCTATTCAGAAGCAAGCCAGCAGCAACGGGTACAACTACGATCTGAACAATATTCGAAATCATTCCTATTACGTCAACTGGCAGTCGTTTCCCAATCAGCAATAACGATAGGAATGGCGTGACAAGGGCTGCAGTAGCAGTAGATAATGATGTCATCACGATACTCAGAGGAGCCATCAGTGGATCCGTTAGAAAAGTGGCGTAGTTGGAGAGCTGTGCACCACTGACACACGAAGTCAACATAATCCCCGCAGCTGATACATACGCTTACAGAAGTTAGTCAAAATACCATATTTCTTTTCTAGAAAATCGGTCGGATTTTTACCTAAGGAAGTCGGCAGACCAAATGCCACTATTGCAATTGTACCAAATAGATACCCGAGGAGGGGCTTCACACCAAATTGGCCAATATAACCGGCTAAAATTGCCCCAGGTCTGTTGAATGCTTCGAGGAAATCCTTTTCACTTGAATTGACTCCAACCGCAAACATCAAAAACCCCAATGCAGGGGCATAATACCTGAAAATGGTAGAGCCAAAACATGATTGAGAAATTATGCTTCTCTCCTTCACGACTCATCTTCAAATTACTCTTTTTCTATTGCAGTTTAGAATGATTAAGTGCATATGAAACAAACTCCTAGCTGAGCAAATTAGAAAAAAGGGCAGAATGCACAAATCCAACTTATTAGTTCCTTTTTTGAATGGGCTGTCACCTCCTGCTTCAAGATACTGACGAAATGCCACAAAAGTCTAATACTTTACTGCAAAGTCTTTTTTTTTTTAACCAAAAAAAAAAAACTTTTAAATTACAGTGAGTTTCTTTATCTGATAACTGTGCATTATGTATTTCCCGGTCCAATAGCTGAAGCTAAGCAACTTCTATGAAATATGAATCATCCAAAAGTTGAATGATTGACCAGTTTATAATTATTTTGAAAGAAAAGCTAAGTTAATGTCTTCATACTCCTAATGTTTAGTCTAATAACATGCCAAATGAGGTGCATATGCCATATACGGTGTCCTATAATCACACTCTATCACAAACTAAGCTCATGTTTGTCTTGTACAAATACCTTGTAAGTTATGGGTTATGTGGTTAGATACTAAGTCATAGTAGTATCTTTATACATAACATTTTCTACGGCATTTCATAAGCTTTGAGAAATGGTATACAGACCTGCTAGTAAACCACGTGAAAGAAGGCGGATAGACAAGAGCCAAAATTGTACTACCGAGAACCACATGTGGCAGGATGGCGTTAGCACCCCTCAAGACTGTCAGAAAAGAATTCTCCTTTGGCTTAAATATCTGAAAAACCTCAAAAATTTTAAAGAAATTAAACCTCTCTCAATGTTTTATTCCATATATTGATCTGAATACAGAACTACAATCCACAAATACTCTACACTTTAGATTTCTCAGAAAAGATCATGCGCACAGAGCCATATCATCGTCTGATATGATGTTTTTTACTCGTTTTTATCAATCTTTTAGCGAATTTGGAGTGGGAGATTTGCAAAATTAGATTAAAACTTAACTTTCTTACTGTTCAACAGTAAGGGGGGACACGGTTAAAGACTGCTACACCAAATCACAATCTTCACTTCCTCTAAGAGCTTAATTTTGATGCTTGACCATGATTAGTAAGCTTTGGTATCATCTTCAAAACAATATTAAAAATAGTCTAAAACCCAAAAGGCATTTCCTTAAACAAAGCACACAAAGAACTTTTCATCTCTTCTTTTTCATGTCAAAATGGGATCTCTTGTTAGTCAATTTCTGTTGTCCACCAGGACTTTTTCATTTCAATTTATTTCTAATGATGGGGCTTCCAAATAACTAGTAGCTTTTCACACTGGTCCTATGCATCTCTTTCCTCAAGGCAATAAATAATAATAAACACACAAACAGGCAGTGATTTTCAGTAAACTATAGATAAAGGCATAGAAAGAAGACCTCAGATGATTCAGCTGCATAATTAGACAACGATTCCGGCCTAATTGAATCTGAGAGATTCTCTGATACACATCTGCTAACAGGTAATCTTGAACTCCTAACTGAAATCATCCACAAAGGAGCAAATATGGCATATTTACATAAAACAATAATTAATGTATAAAACATTAAACTGAAAAGAGAAAAGCTTCAAACTTTAAGCACTAGGGAAGCTTAATGGATATCCTAACAATTCTTGTTCTGCATCAACACAAAGGAGCAAAGATGGCATATTCACATAAACCAATAACTAATGTATAAAACATTAAACTGAAAAGAGAAAAGCTTCAAACTTTAAGCACTAGGAAAGCTTAATGGATATCCTAACAATTCTTGTTCAGCATCAATCAAGTACACAGAAAATCAATGTTTGCACAAATACAGATATATAGAGAGCAAGGGAGAGAAACCTGAAGAGTTGAAGGATTTTCTGGGAAAAGAAAGAAATGGGTAATGAAATTCAAGATTAATGCAAGGGAGGGGTTTGGGGAGTGAAGGGTGATGGATTTTGAAGCCCTGATGAAGCTGGGGTTGAAGGAGCTTGCCGCAAGAACTCATCTTTTTTTGCTGATTAACTGAATACGCTCTGGAACTGAACTACTGGACAAAATGAAGCACTTATTGATTCTTGGAGCACCTGAAGAAATCACATAGGGGAATTTTTTAATGAGGTTCCGGCACCACTTCTGGATCTTTGAATTCTCCTATTTCTGACTTTCTGGAAAAGAATTTTTAGTGGGTGGAAGTTTGGAACAACCAATTAAAAATCTAAGTACTCCGTACTAATTTAGGCAATGCATCAAACCACCTATGGTCGCACCTAATGTTTTTGCAATTTGATATTTAGGGATGGGGCGGGTTATAGATTCCTACGATTTGATACTCAGTCAAGCCTAGTTAACCCAATAAGACGTATAAAATGAAATAGGAAGAGTAATTTATAATGATAAATAAAGAATAACATTTAATGTGTAGATATAAGAAAATGTTGCTAATGAGAAATAAAAATATATCATTTTTTAAAGATAAAATGCAATGCATGTTGCTCTCAATGCGTTTGTCTAATGAGTGAAAAGTTATACTCCGTATTTGTTTCTTACAACAATACGAGGGTTTAACTATTGCCGCAAACGCATAAGAAGAATAACCTCTTTATACACAAAATAATAATAATAAATTTTTCAACTTTTTCTACGAACACTTTTCCCTGTTTGAACGTGACAACCGTTTCATCTATTCTTGTCAAATTTTATGTACGTTGCATAACTTTTATACATATTCATATACTTTTTATTTTGAATATATTTATATAAAAAATGTATATTTAAATTTTTTGTTGTAAATATGGTTCGCAATAAATTTTTTGAACTGCAACAAAATCTACTTTTTTTTTTAATACTACTAACCTTGTTACATGTAGTATTTGTTCATAATTTTTATACATATTCATGTACTTTTTTATTTTGAATATATTTTGTTGTGGTTCGCAAAAAATTTTACCTACCAAAACTCAACGTGTTAATATCACTCTAATCAAGTTCGAATCCATGACCTCTTATCTGAGAGACACTTCATCCTGCCTGACCACAAGCTCTTTTGGCAACAAAATATAGTTTTTGTTGGCAACAAAATAGGGAGGTAGAAATCGTTTAGAATACAAACAGTCGAACACTATTATTACAAAATGAATACATTAATATAATACGTATCTAGTTTATTGGATTGTAGACTGCTCCTCTTCATCCACCATTCTTTTCCTCCTTGAGAAATCAGAGCAGCACAGACCCAAGAATAAAGCACACACTCACAGACCTAAGCAATCACTTCTTTTCTCCTTAACAATGCAAAAAAGCTTAGATCTTTGATACGTATATATCAATGTCTTCATGTATACGCAACTGATTTGTGTAATATTTGATCTTGCTTGCTTTTTAGGGTTTGTTCAGCCTATAGATACAGGGGAATATATCTGACCCATTGTTGAATGCTAAGTTCTGATTGTAATTTTATGGTTGGTAACGTGAATTATTGGGTTTGATACGGAGAGGATGGCGTTTGGTGCTGGTGAGGTGTTGGAGAGGGGCGAGGGGGATAGCAATGGTGACTGTTATGTGAAATTGAAAGGCTATGAATTGGAGGAGGAAAGCGGTGAGGGTGCGTCGGCTTCCTCTTCAGAGGCGGTGATGGTGGGCTGTGAGGGCGGTGGGCGGTGGTGGTGGTCGGTGTGGTGGTGGGCTAAGCTGGCACTCGTGACTGTCTTTCTTGGGGCTTTGGCTACTGTTTTGCTCAAATGGGTCGCCCCATTCTTCATGGATAAGGTCAGATTTCATGATAAAGATTGTGTCTTTTAAGGAAAATTATTGTTCTTCTGCAATTTTAGTACTGTCATTTCCACATATTCGAACTTCCCCTTCTAAGTTTGGCATAAACTTAACTCAGGATTGTCTTAAATTTTCCATAATTAAGGACCAGTAGATAAATTTGTAATCAATGGACTTAAAGATCTGTTCTTTATATTTCATGCTCAAACAATTTTGTGACTAGAACTTGATTGCATATTGAAAAACATTGTTTCTGGAGCATGTGCAGTAGGTAGTTTATGGTTAGTGGTAGCCAATGAGTGATCACCTTATGTCTTGTGGGCGATTCCTACAAGCCAATAAAGGAACCTCAAGCTTAGTTTAGTTGATTTATTGATATCATGCCTGATCTCCAAAGCTCTACTCTATAAGCTCCTGTGTTGCTCACTAAAATCTCCAATGGAAGTGTATGGGTGTGGTTAAAACTAACAGGTTTGTGGTCCATTTGAGCAATCGTTGCAATTAAGTGGGCGGTTCTTCTAGTATCATTCCATTTGATGCTATGATATATGTGCTTACTGCTTACTGAACAATCAGGAAGGTTATCAGACTTTTTTCATCATTGGTTGTGAGTGCTCTGATGCTTATACGCCAATCTGTTTGCCTTTCATAGGAAATCATCCCTATAATAAATTGGGAGACAAGAACTTTCAGTAGGCCAATTCTTGCAGTTTTAGTCTTTGCTTCTGTGGCGTTTTTCCCCACATTGTTTTTGCCTTCTACTCCCTCCATGTGGGTGGCAGGGATGACTTTTGGATATGGTTATGGATTTCTACTAATCATTGGAGGTGCAGCTATTGGTGTATCACTTCCATATTTCATAGGCTATCTTTTTCAAAACAAAATACAAGTAAGCAATTGCATTTCTTTAATTGTTCATAGAAGTTGTTGGCCTCCTTTGGATTGCATTATATTCTTGAATTGAAATATTGACTGTTTTCATTATCTGTCATCAGGATTGGCTAGACAGATATCCAAAGAATGCTTCTATCATTAGACTAGCTGGTGAAGGGAATTGGTTTAATCAGTTTCGAGCTGTGACATTGATTAGAATTTCTCCTTTTCCTTACATAGTATATAATTACAGTGCAATGGCTACAGGAGTTAAGTATGCTCCTTATTTGTTGGGTTCATTGATTGGCATGGTGCCAGAGATATTTGTTGCAATTTACACGTAAGATCTCTCTCTCTTTATCTCTCAACCCTCCTCCCCCCAACAGTTTCCTAGTCATGGATATACTCAATAACTCATATACATTATACATGGGCATAGTGTAATGAGAAATACTCAAATACCTAACCTTGTATGTACCAACTTCTTTGCCTTGGAAAAGAATGTAAATTTTGAAATCCATTGTTTTATTGAAGAAGACACAAGAAAGCAAGTTTTCGTGATTTTGGTGAAAAGATGATGGTTAAGTTAAAAGTTAAAACATTATATATGCCATGAAGCCTTGCCATAATCTTGATAATTGTTGAAGCTGTGAAACCTTTGTTCCTTTTACTGATATTATTCTTGCATGCCAGCTCATACATGTGCCTCGCTGTCGTTTTATTGCATGCCAGTGTCGTTTTATTGCATGCCAGATATTATTCTATCTTGACCGGTGGAAATGAGACTCGGAAAAAATAAACGTCAAGCCATGTTTTGTACACTTTCAGATGGAAAAATACATTTCAAGATATAGTGAACAAGTATATGCTTTTCAAGCCAGTTGGTTTCCTTGTTTTACACACTTGTTTGTTGGGTTCAAAGATTTTTTTTTTTTTTTTTTTCCTTCTCCTTTTTTCTCAAGTATCTCTTTTACTTTTATCTTCAAAATAATAATGTATCTTCTTCTTCATTTTCAGTGGCATTGTGATAAAGACACTGGCAAATGCATCACAGGATGGGAGCTCTCTATCAGCTGTACAGATTCTTTGCACTGTCCTTGGTTTTTGTCTCACGATGGCAACTACAGTACTAATAACGGTCTATGCTAAAAGGCGACTGAAGCAACTGCAGAGAGAGGAGCTATTACTACAATAAACTTCTGCTGTAGGTTTACCAATCTCTTGAGCAGGGTTATATTTAGTGCTTTGTTCAAGACATGAATTGAAGTTGGAAGTGGGTAAGAAGGAAGTGAAGTGGGAGGAGGAGACTAACATAGACTAACTTATATTTTAGGCAATATACAAAGGTGTATGTATACAACAAGACAGCATTTGCTTCTCATTCTTGAAAACTATGTTGTATTCTGTTCCATGTGATTGCTCCATCCATTTATGACATTTGCCTCTATTTTTATATTCATCATTCCACTATTCCAAATTAATCCCTTTTTTTTTTCCATTTTCTTTGAAACTAGTAACCTTACACTATTCATATCCCACAAAAGAAGCAATTCAAGGGCATTTCTAGCTAAGTTGGTTGCTATTAGTCTTCTTGATTTAAGCTGGTCGACTATGAGCAACTTAGGTTACAAGGTATAGTTTACCCCGTGCAGACTCTCGGATGGTAGTTACGGTTTCTAACTGAATGAATATGTGGGATAGTTTAGTAATGAATGAATGATTACGGTTTCTAACTGAATGAATATGTAGGATAGTTTAGTAATTAATGAATGATTACGGTTTCTAACTGAATGAATATGTGGGATAGTTTAGTAATGAATAAATGAATATGTGGGATAGTTTAGTAATGAATAAATGAATATGTGGTTGTTTGGTTTGGAGTGTGGGCCTTAGGGGCGAGGGAATTTGATGTGGTGCTGAGTTGGAGGGAAGATAGGTTTATGCTCTGTATTGAAACCGACCCACACCTTAAACACATATGTATACATAGTAGCAGACAAAATGGCTTCTTAAGTTTCTTACTTCAAATCTCTTGTGTTATTATCATTGAATGAAGAACATGGAGATTGAAAAGTTTTGATCTTGAAAACTGATGGGGGAAGGAAACCAAAAGTTACACAGGAGTGGCATCAAATGACAAGTCGTACGTTATTGGTTGGAAGTTAGATTGAGTAGACATGAAATTTAAGGATCAGAGTGGATAGAAACATAAAACAACCACGTGGAAGGAGCTGTCAAGAAGACTACTAGAAACCCAATAAGCAGCCACTACTGGTAGTATAGTATTCAATTTGCAGACTGTGATTTTCGTTTCCAGCAAAATGCCAGGCAATTCTGGGTCACTTTCATTTCATCTTTCCTGCACATTTTTGCCAGCCAGCCTAACATCTAACTGCTATCTCTCTCTCTCTCTCTCTCTCTTGGTGCCCACTTTCTTGAATTGTTAAACAATATAAATTTTAGGGTTCTTGAATATTGGGTCTTGAGTTGAGGCACACCCACTACACAAACTGCCCAAAGTTTTGTACTTTATTGTAACCCAGGCTAGAATTTCAGGAAGGCCAATAAATGCACTTGAATTTCATGACTTTTTTGCTGCATTGTTTATAGTAATCATGTTTGCATTGAGAATGTTGCTGTTTAGTCAATATCAGAGCCTTGGGGTTCTGATAACCGAGGTTGATTGGTTTCAAGAACATAGACTGTGTGCAGAATAGTCAGAGATCAAGGGGTTTCAAGATTGGATCCAGCAAAAGTAGATATGAAAAGAATAGGTACACATGCTTATTTCCTTGTTGTGTTTTGGTGTTTTTGGTTGTTTCAGTTTGATAAGGTGTATCCAATTACTGAAAAGGAGATCTTGCTTCAGTTCAAGGGTAACGTTTCGAATGACCCTTATAATAGTTTGAGGTCCTGGGATCCCAGTAAAAGCCCCTGTCAAGACTATAGTGGTGTGTTCTGCAATTCAGATGGCAATGTGGTGAAGATTGTGCTTTGGAACACTAGCCTTGAGGGAGAGCTTTCTGCTGCATTGTCGGGATTGAAATCCTTGCGCACGCTTACCTTGTATGGTAATCGATTCACTGGTAACATACCGAGTGCTTATGGAGAGATCAGTTCTTTATGGAAGATGAATTTGAGCTCCAATGCTTTATCTGGATCAATCCCGGAATTCATTGGGGATTTAACGAATATAAGGTTTCTCGATTTGTCAAGAAACAGGTTCACCGGGGAGATCCCTTCTGCTCTGTTCAATCCCTGTAACAAAACAAGGTTCATTTCGCTGTCACGCAATAATCTTTCTGGTGCAATTCCTGCATCCATTGAGAACTGTCAGAGCCTAGAAGGTTTGGATTTTTCTTTTAACAGTCTTACTGGCAGTTTCGTTTCGCAAATATGTGATATTCCTAGGTTAGTATACTTATCCTTGAGGAGAAACATGATAGCAGGAAGTGTTCAAGAACAACTTTCTTCTTGTCAAAGATTGCAGTTTTTGGATCTTGGCAGCAATATGTTTACTGGTTTCCCTCCATTTGGAGTTCTTTCATTGGAAAATCTAACTTATTTCAATATTTCAAGCAACAGCTTTCAACCTGGGGCTCTGAATATTGGCACTTGTAGTCAGAGATTGGAGTTCCTGGATGTTTCCAGGAATGGTTTTTACGGGGAAATTCCATCGAAGATTTCAAAATGCAGTGCCCTGAAATATTTGGATGTGGGATACAACAAACTCAATGGAACTATACCACTTGAGCTTGTGGATTTGAAAGGACTTCTGGTTTTCCGTTTGGCGAATAATTTGATCACAGGAACAATCCCAGCAGAGCTAGGAAGCATTGAGTGGCTTCAAGTTCTGGATTTGCATAATCTCAGGCTTGGTGGTGAAATCCCAGAGGAGTTAAGCAACTGCAGATTCCTTCTTGATATGTGAGTTGAATACTTGAATCCCATCTTGATTTTTTATTTTTTTTTTAAATAAATGTGTTGAGCTTGAAAATAAACTCTAAATTAAACTGTTTCTGCAGGGACATTTCAGAAAATTTTTTACAGGGAGAGATTCCAGAGAAGTTATACAACATATCATACCTTGTAAATCTTGACCTGCATCATAACCAGCTCAGTGGGAACATTCCAACACCTATTGGAAATCTGTCAAACTTACATTCTTTGGATTTGTCAGAAAATCATCTATCCGGGTTGATTCCTTTTAGTTTGGGGAACTTGAAAAGCCTAAAGCATTTCAATGTTTCTTACAACAACTTATCTGGAGAGATCCCTTCAATTGAAAGCATCCAACAATTTGGACCCTCAGCTTTCTTTCATAATAATGGTCTCTGTGGTTCTCCACTAGACTCCTGCTTTGCTAGAAAGCCTAAGTTGAGTGCTTCAGCCATTGTTGCCATTGTGGCTGCAGCTGTAATCCTCTCGGGTCTTATTGTAGTCGCCATAGTCAACACGAGGGCGAGGAGGACGAGGAGGAGGAGAAGAGAGGAGGTGATGATGATTGTTGAGAGCACCTCGCTTGCTTCAACCGATTTGAATGTCATTATTGGAAAGCTGGTTCTCTTCACCACGAGTCTGCCTTCGAAGCATGAGGACTGGAAGTCTGGCAAGGCGTTGCTCGATAAGGAACGTGTGATTGGTGGAGGATCAATTGGAACAGTGTACAGAACTAGCTTTGAAGGAGGAGTTTCCATGGCTGTTAAGAGACTAAAGACCTTGAGAAGTCCCCGAAACCAAGAAGAGTTCGAGCACGAAATTGGACAGTTAGGAAGCCTGCAACACCCTAATCTGATTTCTATGCAAGGTTACTACTGGTCCTCTAGTATGCAGTTAATACTATCCGAATTCGCCCCAAATGGGAACCTGTATGAGAATTTGCACCGAGTTAACTACCCTGGTTCTAGCAATCCCGAATTGAGTTGGCCGAGGAGGTTTAAGATAGCATTGGGGACAGCCCGAGCCTTAGCTTACCTTCACCATGACTGCAAGCCTCAAGTGCTTCATCTTAACGTCAAGTCCACTAACGTTCTCCTGGACAGAAACTACGAGGCTAAGTTGTCTGATTACGGTTTGGTTAAATTACTCCCTACCAAATTTCACAACGCAGTTGGTTATGTTGCACCCGAGTTAGCACAGAGTCTGAGAGTCAGCGATAAGTGTGATGTTTATAGCTTCGGAGTGATCCTATTAGAGCTGGTTACAGGTAGGAAGCCCGTGGAGAGTCCAGTCATGAATGAGGTGGTGGTTTTGTGTGAATACGTTAGGCGGTTGATCGAGAGAGGCGCTGCTTCGGACTGTTTCGATAGAGGTCTATTTGGTTTTGTAGAAAATGAGTTGATTCAGGTAATGAAGTTGGGCTTGATTTGTACTTGTGAAGTGCCTTCAAGGAGACCAAACATGGCTGAAGTGGTTCAGGTTCTTGAATCCATCAGAAATGGCTCAGAATCATAGTTTTTAGGTTTATTTATCACTTTTTGAAATTCTGAAAAAAAAAAGCCAAATTTTCTCTTGTAACTAGCTAGAGGAAAGTGTATTGTTCATCAAATTTTCATTCAAAAACCAACTGAATGAAGAAATGAAAATACTATTGCATGATAAGACAGACATCCATCTTAGGAAACTATGATTCAGAGACTAAACTGTCTCAAAACCTAAACACTACTGAACTGTTTGTGTGTCCTAAAACACCCAAATTGTACTCATTTATCTCCATCAGAAACCTTGTCTGCTGAATTATGCTTCCTCATAGTGGACACAAATGCTAAAGGGGTCTGCTTTGTCCAGCGCCGAATATCATAACTCTTCTTTGCTGGTTTCTTATTCTCCTTAGCAAGTCTCTTCTTTGTGATGGCGATTGCGTAGTCGTTGGGGAAGAGCGTGCACCAGACGAAAGCGTGGAGAAGAGTCGAGATGAAGAGGAGGAAGACCATTGTAGATGACATGAAAGAAAGAGTCACAGCCAGTCCCTTGCTGATCACAGAAGGTGCCTGTTCTGCATACTTTATTGTTGCTATTGATGCTGTTGTCATAGGAAATGTATATGACCACCATGCCACTGAGAATCTTAAACCAGAATGCATAGGTTGTGTTATTGGAAAGAAACAAAGTTTGATGTGTTTAATGTTGTTTTTATAGGATAAGAGGCTAACCTGAAACCTCTGAAGAAGTTGATTCGAACGACGAGGGATAAGTAGAGGAACAAAGCTATGAAGTAACAGGTTCTTGCTAGGCCATCAAATTCACCATAAATGGCTCCCCAAGCAATGCTGGCTGCTGCTGGAGTGGCAATGAACATGGAATAAACCGGGTGAAGCTCTTTAGGCAGCGCCTCGCTTGTAGGCAATCGTTGGTAGAGCGTTACAAACACAACAAGATAATGTGCAAAGCCGATAGCCCATAAGAACTTGCCAGCCTCATTCCACCCCACCTTGGCTGCAAGAATAGCCCCAACAAAGTTCCCAATCACAGACAGATGGGAAGACGGGTTGGCCACTTTGCAGAGGCGACGCTTCCCTCCCGAGAGCCACTGCCCGTAAATCTTGAGGTTTAGGAAGAAAATCGGCGCCATAAAGACACACCAGATTGCAGGGTGGAGAGTGTCTGCTGGGGAAATTGCAGGGGGTGTGCCTATGGCTAAGAACATGCAGACGACCCACGGGGCGAAGAAGAAGTTTACCCTTACAGGGTGAAAGTATTCTCTCTTCACAGCTTCAAAGTAGAGTATGCATTTGGATGTGTAGGTGAAGAACACAGCCACAAGGATGCATAAGGCTAATACCCAGAGAGCAAAATTTATGAAGGGTGAGATGTGAAGGAACTTTGTGGCAGGACTAGTGGCCAGGGAACGCCAAAGGATTGCTTGACTGCTTAGGCCTAGACAGATTCCAAAGCATCCTATTGGGAACCTTAGTAGAAATGGCCACTTCTCATCTTTGGGCAGAAGTATATTTTCAGTGTCCTGCAAAAACATCAACGTTATTCAACTTCTTCAAACTTTCATAATCCCAAAATTTACACTTGTTATTAGATACAAAATTTTTGATCATCCAAAAGTAGTGGTCAAAAATCACATATCTAATCGATCACCTTTAGATGAAGAGTCACAACTAAGGTGTGCACGGGGTAAATTCTGCACCTTGTGACTCTAGCCGACAAAGGACTACAAGGTAGTAAACTAGCCACCGACCTAAGCTAACCAATTGATTAGCTCAAACCAAGAAAACCAATAAGCCACCAATCTAAGCTAACCGATTGATCAGCTCAGACCAAGAAAGCCAATAAGCCACCAACCTAAGCTAACCGATTGATCGGTTCAAACCAAGAAAACCAAGGCTCAATTTTTTTTGAGTACTACTGACTCTACTGAAGCACAAAGAATCAATACTGCCTACACTAGGCTCGAACTCACTATCTCCCATATGAGAGTGCAATTTGGTGCCACTAGGAGCACAATGTCTTGGCTAATAGACAGCTCAATTAGGAGTCAAACTTGTAATTTTGTGATTACTATGTCAATAGATTGACTAACTTGGCTGAGTTGCCTCCTATCTAATCACCTTTTTCATTCAAAGTGATTGATAATACTGATCACTTTTTTTTCTGGTGATTAGAAAACTTGGTGGATTGTGGTGTTCTCTAAAAGTTTATAAACATTTTGATATATTAAATTTGGAATATATATATATAATACCTTGACTTGATCGAGTTCAGGCCCTCTAAGAGCATCAAAGTATCTCCCAGCAGGAACACTGTCGTTGACACCATCATCATCACCCTCTGCATTGAGATTACTCTTTTGATGATCAATCCCACTTTCTTTCTTGAGAAGCAGCTTGGAGTTTTGTCTGACAAGATTTGATTTGGTCTTGAACATACTGAAATCCCCTTTCCTTGCCTCTGCACCACCCACTCCAAATCCACTGAAACTTTGCCCACTTCTCGAAAGAACTTTCCGATCATTTCTGTGTTTCGACGATTCACCATTAAGCACAGAGAATCCAGTCTCCAGTGAAACTTGCCTGCTGAAACCCCTACTGTTTCTCCTCGCTTCCCTGAGCTTCATTTGCCTGTTGAAACGCTTATTGGCGGCGGTTCTGTCATCATTATCCGCCATTATTTTTCTTGACCTTTCTTCTTCTTCTTCTTCTTCTTCCTTTTCTTCGTGCAGGACTTCATGGATGTCCACAAAATGGGTTTTCAGAGAATCCGGAGAAGATGGCCGTGTATTCATCTTGATGAAATTGTATGGTAGTCCAAGGGAGGGAGAGATAGAGAAGGTGAATCCATGGAGTTTTGGGGTTTATATATGCATGCATGGTCACGGGCGTGGAAATAAAGAAGCAAGCTGGCGATTAGGTGGTGGTTGATTGCAATATTGGAGATGGAGGGAAGTTTGCAACCCACAACTTTTGATTGCATGAAAAGGTTGGTGCATGGAGGGTGGTTTCTCGTGAAGGAAAAGTTGAGGATTTTGTGGCTTACAAACAACACAACTATTAGGGGCTGAAGATTGAATTTGAATCTGGTTTGTAATCACTTTATATCGTGGAACCATGATTCACAAAGGTTTGATAATAATAATATGTTGAAGGACAAATGGACAGAAACTTCCTCCATAGCGAACAGAGTTTTTGATAAACTACTCGTGTTCATATTCGGTAAACTTTTGTTTATGTTCATTTATTGAGGTAAACGAATATAAATGAACAAATTTTAGGGTTTGGTTCATAAACGAACAAAGTTTGAACGGTGGTAGGCTCATTTGTCAAGAGCTCATGAATAAGCCCGCATGTGTTCATTTAATAATGTTTACGTTTATGTTCATGAACAAGCAGTTAAGTATATATTATTGTTTGTTTGGTTATTGTTTAGGAAGTGTTGATGAATGTGTTCACGAACATGAATGAACATGTTTGTAAACGTGTTTATTAACAAACATGTTAATTAACGTTAACAAACACTTGTTAGAGTAACAAAAACATGTATTATATCGCCAGGCTAGTATAGTTCATTTGAAGGAAATATAATCGAATCAGATACACAGTTCAGTTTCCAGTTCAAAACCAACTTATAGGTTCTCTTGTAGAAGGTGGTTCCTTTGTCCATTAATTACTATACTATATGATGTTAATACTATTATTAATTAGGCTGCCGGGTTAATTAGATATCTACTTTAGCACCCTATAAATTCAACATGACCTTCAAGCATCAATCAATCTTAATGCTACAACATATATCAATTTTTAAAGGGTTAAGTTGCAAAATGGCATCACAAGCTTTCTTGATCTCACTGCTTCTTCTTGCTTTAGTAGCTGCTCCGATCCGGCAGCCTTAGCAAATTAAAGGATTTTGTGAGGAGATGAAAATGGTTGGAAAAACAACAACTTTATGATTATCAAGCTTGGGCTAAGGACAAAGACTTCTATGTTGATGATAGCCTGGGTATGTATTTTCATTTCTATTATGATCAAGTATGTATTTTCATTTCTATTATGATTCCCAAAAGCTCAATTTAGAGCAATAAGGTGCAATTGCTGGACTTAATGATAGTAATGGAGAAGTTCTGAAGTTGGCGAATTGCTGCATTGCATGCATGGCGCCATGCATGTTTAAGATTAATGTAACATGGCTTAATTAATAAAGTTTACCACATTAATTAATTTCGTTTCTTTATTTCAATACTTTCTTTATATTGCTGCTGATGATTTGCTGCAACATGGCTTAATCCTCGATCAAGATCTGTTAATTTCTTCTTAATAATTTGAGTTAAATTCGCAACGAACTATCAGATACGAAATTTAATTGATAGGAAATCAAAGATTATCTTGTACGTATTAATAAATGGGGACTTACAAAAGAATCTTTAAAGATAAGCAAATTAAAGGATTCAATAATTAGTACACAATCAACTAGCCAACCAACCAATTCATTTATTGCAGCAAGCTAGCTAGGGAGAATTCAAATGATTTAGGAAGAATGGAACATCATCTGCCGACAATCGTGTCTTTGAAAACAACCTATTAAGAAGCTATAAAGTGACCTTGATATACATAAATATAAGAGTTCATTTTTAACCCTAGTCGGTAAAGAACCATAGGGAGATCAAATAAACTAACCTAGATTCTGCATGGCTGACCGGCTCAATAGGCGTTCTCACTAAGATTCGAACTTGAAATCTTGTGTTTACCAAAACGACAGTATAACTAACTTAACTAGGATTACCTTTAAAAGTTGATTTTTCAACCTTACAGTAGCCCGTCTTTGGTATACAAAAGCATTTTCATAGGAGGTAGCACAGGAAGGTAAACTTCACTAATTGGGATTTCTAATTTAAGGAGTATTGAAAGTGAATGTCTTTTGGCAATGGAAAAAGATGCAGTCTAGATCTATACATGCTGCTATTATAGGAGACACTGCACATGCATCAGTGCCAAGATTTCCTAAAGAGGGACTCCAATTTGACCCCAAGCATTAGCAGTAAAACAAAGCTATTAACTTTCTTTGTGCGTGTCAACCAGTTGAGTCATGTCTCGAGGGCCAACCAGTTACAAAGCTATTAACTTTCTTTGTGCGTGCCAACCAGTTGAGTCATGTCTCGAAGGCCAACTAGTTACAAAGCTATTAACTTTCTTTGTACGTTTCAACTAGTTGAGCCATGTCTCGAGGGCGAGAAGATCAAGTTACCATGGTACTTGGAAGAAAGACCAAACACCTTTGCTACAGAGGAATTGACTGGTTTTATTTACTTTGTGAAGCATGCAAGTGGTTGAATCATTCCAACTTACCCTCCACTCCATTTCCCTTTCAAGAAAGCAACATCTGATCTGCTGCATTCAATTTATACTCAGTCCCAACCCATGAAAGTTGTTTACTAAATTGCCACAACACTATCCAACCATATATTCTTGTCCCACAACCTAGAATAGGTGCTACATTGGTCTACATTAGGCAAAAAAAAAAAAAAAAATCCAACCAGGCAACTTAACTCCAAATAAATTAATTTCCTTTCGTGTTTTAGTATCCGAATCTAATTTAAACACGAGGAGAGTCAAGAGTGCCCTATTAATATCTAAGGTATGCGTTATGCCCTTCCTTCCTTCCTCTCCCACTTCTAGTCGTCTCATTTCATTAAACGCCTTTCGCAGCGCTAGCTTCCCACTAAAGAAGGATAACTCGCAGAAGCCCTAAACATTATGGCATGTCTGCTCTACAAATTAAACTACCTCAATTACTAGCTTGTTGTTCAATGAAGGTGACAAGTCAATTCATATAGTCTTGAATTCTCACAATTATATGATGCAAAAATGAATGAAATTGCAGGGAATTAGGTAGGAGGACAATTCTCCTCCCAAAAAAAATAGCTTAAAAATGTAATAATATCAGAAGTATGAGTCTTCCATTGTCCTAATTGCAGCATCAATCAAAGGAGTATATAGAATTACAGAGAGGGGAAAGTAAAAGAGACAGCTTTATTCTCCTAAACAATCCCCAATAATCAAGAACAGTTATGTATGTAGAAAGAGCAAACCCCCATGAAACCTTTTTCTTTTCTTTTCTCCCACCCTACCCCATCTTTCATTTACAATGGGATAATCATTCAATCACTATGCCTTTGATTCCAGAATAAATTCTAAAGGAATGCAAAAAGAGTAAAGCAAAAGATCAGAGCCTGACCAGATGGTATTTTGCTGTGTCCACTTCCTCCTCAATGAGCTGTGGCTTTGGATCTCTTCTTCGCCTCGCTGTAAAGCACGACGCCCATAACTGTGACCGCGAATCCGGTCATCCCCATCACTGTCACCGGGTTCCTGAAGATCAAAACCGACACCACTGCAGCCACTGCAGCCTTGGCATTCCCCAAAACCTGCAGTGTTAAGGCACTTGTGTGTTTTGTCACCAAGAAATTCGTCAAGTTAACTAAATACGCCACGGTTGCATTCCCAATTAACAAGAAAACCATGAATCCATCTCCCTTTGCCTTCTCCACTGTCACCCCCAAAACATTCCCCTCAATGTACAGTGTAAAGGGCAGCAAAATAACTGCTGCCATTGGAGCCATGTACAGCAAAAGATTCATGGAGTGCAATTTCTCTGCCTCAGAAGTCAGCAACAAACCCTGCACCACAGATTTCAAGGCCCTCCCAGCAGTGGAACCAATGCACATCAAGAACCCAAAGAGATGAAACAAAGGCTCACTATTGCTAGCCAAAACAATCCCTAAAACCACTGGGACCAAAGCCAAATAAACCTCCCCAGACTCCTTCTTGCAAGTAATCACAAAAGCAAAAATGGCAGTGAAAAACGGCGTCGTGGCGCCGATTGCTTGGTTAAACGACACCGGAAGATACCTCAAAGAAGTATTCCCACACACAACAGAAAAGCAAAAAATGGCACTCAAAGCAAGAATCTTGAAAAACTGTTTCCGGCTAAGGATATGCTGAAAGGGCACCACTTCTAGCCACTTTATGGCAACAATACTGTAAGCAGCGCAGGACAACATATGCAACATAGTCAAGAAAATCGGGTACCGGTAGCCATAGAAGCTAAGGAGATACTTGTTGAGCAACAGAACACCAATGTTTGAGCAGTACCAGGAAGCAATGATGACGGCGGTGAGAATGTTCGGAGAAATTAAGGTCCCCAGCCCGAATAACCCGAACCCATTCCCGTACTGCTGCTGCCTCACCTCAGCAGTGGGAGTGATGGGCATGTCCAAAACCTGCTCATTCGACTCCAACCTCGGATTACTCATCCTCCGGGTAGTCCATGTCTGCGCCTCCACCATTGCTGACCAATCAAGAATGCAAAACCCAAAAATAAAAAATAAAAAAGATTGAATCTTTAGCGTTCTGCGAAGAACACAGAGATCTTGAGAAGGAGCAGTGATAAAAGGGGAGTGATTAATGGTAGGACTGTCGATGATGGCGTCGGACGGTGGAGATCTAGATTTGGGAGACTGTCGGTAAGGTATTGGGTGGATTTGGAGAGTGTGGGGCCACTGTACCACATGCTGGAAAAGCATGTGAGCTGTAAGAGTGGGACCCAATGGCGGATGTGTCTGAATTCCCATTTTCCTAAATTCCATCCAAAATTTTAGGGCTTGGCTTAGACGCTGTTTTATATCGTGTCGTTGAAATTTTGAAAATGGTATGACTTCTTCAGTAGTAGATATTTTACCCTTTTTTTCATTTCAGTAATGGGTAGTTCAGTTGGTTTCGAGTGATAAATTATACTCCGTAAATAAGAATGTAAGAACAAATTCTAAGAATCACAGTGTAGGAGTTTTACCATTCAAGAAATGGCTCCTTGTAAACATCAAGCACTGATCCTTCTATCTAATGAATCGCTGAGTCACTATGATCCATTCATCTGTAATCATGTTAGATTGAGATTTAAAGACCCTGAAGTGAAGAATTAATTATACTTTATGGGAAGATATTTTACAACTATTTATATCTTAATGAAAACAACTTTGAAGAGTACATTAATTAACACCAAGTATAAATTAAGTAATGTTATTTGTAGCATGTGATGTGTTTTTACCTAATTAAATAGTTATGAGTATCATTAAATATAAAACACATGATTTTTTTTTTGGTATTGATAAAACACACGATGATTGTATGAATTCCAAAAACTTCATCAAAAAATTGGATCTGCCGAAAAAGCCCATTAGTTTAGACAAGTGATGTTGTGCTGTCGTCATAGACTCATTAGCTAATCAGCCCAACGGCCCAATATGGATCATCAGAGTTGAATTAAATTGATGGACCAAATTCAGTGATACAAAAAAAATTACAACAAATTATGTGGGCACCATTGAAATTAAATGAAATCTCGAGGTGCAAATTGAAATTTTCCTTCAATTCAGCATTTCGCTTCTACCTGCGAGAAGAATCACATTTGGTCATTTGTACTAAAATATAAAATAAACAGATGACGCTTCTTATGTCACGCGCTACTGTCTCTTCTTCGATGTCCATGACGTTTTCGAGGCAGCTCAAGAGATTCGCCCCCACTCTACTGATTCACAGAACTGCCAGAAATTTCTCCGTGAAGATGGCGACTGAGTCGCCCACTCGGAGCCTCATCCACACCCTCAATCTCCCGAGTCAACTCGATCAACCCGTCTCCGTTGTGGCTGCTCCGGGCCTCTCCGACACCCAATTCAAGCAAGAAATCTCTCCCTTTTATTGTTTTCATATGTTTATGTATTACATTTATATATGTTGATAAGATGAATTAATGGGTGTGTCATATATGTGCTTATTTTTTTGTGTATATTTGCTGTTGTATGCCTAATTAAGAATGCCCATTTCAATGTATTGTACTCAATTGGATACATTTGTAATCTTCAGTAATAATTCTTCCATGTTTATATGGGCTTGTGTAGAAAGAGCTTTTTCTATGATTTCCCTATATTTGGGTATAAGGAGTTGAATGCTGGTGGTAGACAAAATTAGATCTTTTTGTGCTTGTCCTTCGAGTGACGAGGGAAGGGAAATTCGCAGCCACTACCCGAATGTGTGCATTAGATAAATCCACCTTGTTAGGCTTTAGGATGTCCATAGCTAACTGGCTCCAATAAAAAAGGTTAATAGGTCACTCTTGCTGGGAGTCGAACTTGTAACCTTGTAGTTAGTAAGTCAATAGCCTAACCAATTTGAGTGGGATTGCCCCCTTTTTGTGCTCGTCTTTGGAATCAAGTGGAGTTGTTTGATGTTTGCAGGAATGCTATTGAGTCCTCTCTATTCAAGCAGTGGCTGAAAAATATACAGACTGAAACAGGCCTGCTAGCTAATGGATCAATGTCTTTGACACAAGTGCTGATTCAGGTTTAGCAATGTTTTCCAAAGCTTTTATATGTAAATTCTATAGGTAGCAGCTTTATTATTTTTTTTTTGAAGTTCTCTTTCTTTCATATAATCCACCTTGCCGGAGCAGGGTGTAGATATGTTTGGCAAACGTGTTGGGTTTCTCAAGTTCAAAGCGGATATTATTGATAAGGAGACAGGACAAAAGGTATGTGAAGAGAGTTCTCATTGCCTTTCAATTATTGTTAACATGTTTTTAAGTAGTTGCATTTCCCTCGCTTCCTTTATGTAATTGTCTGTTAATCACTTAGAAAAAAAAAATATTAGCCACTTTTCTTGACATGGCTTGCATTTTCATTTACCCCTCACTAGTTTGTGGATTTTTCCGTTGATCTTGTACTACACGAGTATTTGTTTTTTCCCATTTATTATGTCTATATATAAAATGCTTAGGTTCCTGGTATTGTCTTTGCACGAGGACCAGCTGTTGCAGTGCTAATCATTTTGGAGTCGGAGGGTGAGAATTATGTTGTGCTCACGGAGCAGGTAATTTTTCCATGCCGCTATCTCTATTCACTATTGATATATCCTTGCAGGATATCCGTTTTCCATTTCTTTTTTCTCACATAGCTATTAGCTGATGATATTTATAAACTCTAAATGGAGTTCAAATGTGTAAAAGGTCAGGGTCCCTGTTGGGAGGCTTGTATTGGAATTGCCAGCCGGAATGTTAGATGATGACAATGGTGACTTTGCGGGAACAGCAGTTCGAGAGGTCTGTCTCTCTCGTACACACACATGAAACACACACAGAGATATATGCATCTCGTATGCACGCTTCTTTAAAGAAGTCTCGTACCGTCTTTATTCCCTGTTATCAAATCATTTTAGTTCTCTGTGATCAAATCTCAACTCCTCAAGTGTTCAATCTCATATTCTCATTAGCTAAAGAAGTCTAATAGTCACTAATTTAATTTTGGTAAAAAAATGACTTTAATTTATGTTAAAAGTGCCTAACATACAACTGTACATATATATTAATATCTGGCAGGTTGAAGAAGAGACCGGAATACATTTAAATGCGCAAGACATGATTGACCTTACAGCGCTTCTGGACCCTTCAACTGGCTGCAGAGTCTTCCCTTCTCCTGTATGTGTTTCCCTATTCCAATCGTTCGTTTCTTATGGTTTTTGGCATCTCACATATGCTTGACTACAATAAATTCAAGAAGAGAAATATGCCATCAAGATTTTGCTACCTCATCATTTAGCTGATTTAACTAGCAATCATAGTACTTTGTGGCTTTGAATCTGTAGATTAGTGATTAGTCCATCTTTATTCTCCTTTAAATTGCGTTTTTATTATGGTTCCTTCATGCTAGGGAGCCTGTGATGAGGAGATTAGTCTGTTTCTGTACAGAGGGAATGTGAGTAAAGAGAAAATCAGACAGCTACAAGGGAAAGAAACAGGCCTTCGAGATCATGGCGAGCTAATTAAGGTGCATGTTGTTCCGTATGAGAAACTTTGGCGCACTACTGCTGATGCAAAAACGCTAACTGCTATTGCCCTATACGAGATGGCCAAAAGGGACGGTCTGCTGCCATCTTCAAGAACCTGAATGGTTACTCGTTTATGCATCGTAGGGTTGAATTTTGGACCTTGCATTTAACCTAATGTTGGTCATAGGAATCTAGTTATTGCAATACCACATCTTGAGGTAAAAACAGATACTGAAACTTTTCTGCAAATGTAATTTGCCATTTGGTGCACATTTCATTCAGAATGAAGAAATGTTAAAAAGTAAAAACTGCATTTGATGTTTGCTTCAATTTTGTAAACTATAATACTTTGAAGTGTCCTGAAGGATGATAGGTGTTGGACAGAACAGAATGACCGTATGTAATCATATGATGCTGGTAATCCTAAATGTTCTAATATCACAATTAATAAAATAACAGTTATGTTCATGTTGACATATTGAATATTGTAAATCTTGTCTTCTTTACTTTCTGAATTTTTATTCCCGTTTATCGAGATTCTCAATAGTAATAATTGGGTGAATGCACAGAGCTATAAAGCTTGCAAATGTATGACAAATCCAACAAAAGTCAAGAAACTATACACTTTTAGATTTTGCCATTTGCTTCCCAGATTGTAACTCCATCACAGGTGCAGAGTTTCTTGTAGTTCTCACCAACTCCAGCACTTCTAGCTATCACTGCTGCTTTAATGCCCGGATCCGATTTATCTTCAGTTTCATACACAACTATTGCTCGCCCAATAAGATCCGCGATTCTTAGCTTTTCTTTAACACCAGAATAGAATGCTTCGCCTTTTTCATCAACATCTAGTGTTCCCAGGTCGCCAAGTGGCTGAAATAGCGAAATATCAATAAGCATTACTCAATGGACTTGCAGCATTTGAAGTTTTGAACACAGTAAATATATTACTAGGCAAATGAAGACAACAGTCCAAAGAGTCTCGGGATGGAAAGCGCACCTGGTTTCCAGTGTCGGGAGTTGGATTGTACACGTTGCCAGTGCTGGCTGCGCCTTGTGTCAGATCGCCATATTGATTGATTGACCAACTGTGCCTTCCAGGTGAGAGTCCCGTGAAGTTAGCTTCAATTCTAGCCATCTCCATAGTCACTTGGGCAAAACGAACGACCCCAAAAATATCTGGTCCTTTGAATTCAGCTACGGCAGCAGAAATAAGAAAATCTGCTCAACATCGTCAAAGATCATAAGGTGAAGATGACACGAATCAAATCATAGAGGAATGAGAAAAAGAGTTTTACTAAATCTTCATGGAATATAACTAGAAATCAAACCTTCTGGAACCCCTTGTCCAATCAGTCGAGCCTTTCGACCAGTTTGCTCCAAAGCATCAGTTAAAGTCTTCACAGGCAACGACCCAAGAACTTTCACAACTTGATTACTCAGATCCACGTCCACATTCTTCACCCCTGAAACAGAAAACTGACAAAAATGAATTTACTGCAATAAAAAAATTCTGAACAAGAATATCATAACAAAATATCACTACTCCTAGCACTCACCTTCAATAGCCTGCAATTTAGTCTTGACAGACTTAACACAGCCTTCACACGACATGTCCACCATAAACTCTGTCTGTCATCACGTCATCAACAAATCATCAAATTAAGAATCCTAGAATCAATAAAGCAATACCCTAAAACATAACCTGAACGTCCTTTATACTAACCTTGAAATGAAAAGCTTCATACAGTATCTAAAGAAAATACATACTATCACATATGTAAATGTGCAATAAGTCAATAACATTGCAAAATGCTCCAAGAATAACAAAAACAACTTAGGCAAAACAATGTCTTAATGTACTGCATATGGGTTGTTTACAAGAAATGCAGTCAAGATGATCTAGTCTTCTGCATTATGCTCCAAAGCAGACAAATCATCACATTTATAACTAAAGGCCTGCAAAGATTTGTTTTTTACTATAAATTTACCTCCTCTTTCAATATATATACACATTTAATCCTGTACTACATCATTTCCATATCCAAGGGGTTACTTAGTCTGTCCTTGTACCACTAATGCTTCAAATCATGCTAACCATCATTATTAGGCCTTGTTTGGTAAAATAGTTAGCTTATCAACCAATTTTGGCTTATTTGACCACTATTAGCCGTTTGACTTGGTTAAAAAATCATATAAGTGTTTAGTTAATCAGCTTTTTGTAACTTCAAAATGCTAAAATTCAAAAAGCTTATCAAAACAACTTTTGCAATTAGCTTTTTGAGAAAAGAAATTATACCAAACAGCTATCAACTAACAACTAATTTACCAAACGTTTTTCTACAATCAGCTAATGTTATCAACTAGTTATATCCTCTAACTCAATCAACTAACTAACATCCATTTACCAAACAGGCATAAACCATTACGGAGTATACTTACCAGCAATTCCGGCAAGACAGCGCCGTCCTACAAATGCAAAAAAACAAAGAAACAAATAATATAAAAATCAGATTTTTAGTGGAAGAGAAGTATTAGGTAAAGAGTAGTAAAAATCACAGTACTTGAAGGGACGATAACTGTTGATCGGAAGAAGGCGCCTCCATCTGAACAGCCGAAGGAGGGTGATAGGATTTCGCAAAAGCAAGTCCGGCGGGTCTGAGAATTGGGTTGGAACAAGAAACCGACCCGAAAGTGGGGTTCTTGGAGAGGCGCAGAGAGTAAGTAGATGGCTTGGAAGAAGAGGAAGAAGAAGAAGCTGCAATGGCAGCTGCCGTTGGTATTGCTGCTATTATCGCAGTTGTTTTTGCAGTCGCCACTGACCTCAAAAATGCCATTTTTTTTTGGGTTCAGCTGGAGGCTTCTGGATTCATCGGATGCCGCTAAGCGGGTAGTTTTATTCGTTTTTCAGTTAAATATTCGAGTGTGAATCGGGGCAACTTTGTCGGCTATTATTGGGCTTTACTATGGGCTGCTTCTCTAGTCATTTATATTAGTGGGCTTATGTTTGTGGACCAAAGTATACCAGCACGAGTTAATTCCAGCAATGGTCCTCTGGCTATGTTGATTTTTTAAAATTAGTCCCCGGCTTTTAATTTGAATATTTAAATCCCTTAACATTCATATTCTTCCCAATGTTAGTCCTTTAGTCAAATTTTGGTTAAGTTGAGGTCAAATGAAGGGATAAAATTGTTCGTTCACCTATATAGTACTCATATTTCTCTTGTCCTATACGCTATATATATGAATATAATCTCAGTCGAATTCGAAGATTAATGGCTTCGATTGAGACTTCGAAGCCATTATAAACACAAATTTTATATCTTATGAAGTCAAATTTTGTATATTGAACTAGGTTGTACAGTGCACTGTGAACCCTATTCCACGATATAATGATTGATAAAAATATTTTATATATACTTGCCACATTAGAAGATAACTATTGATAGGGAATATACCCCGGTCTTACCTCCCTATACGGTCACGCTCTCATTTTATAGTCGGATCGAGATCAAACGGTTCGGGTTAAGGTCAAAGTTAACGGGTCAATTTTAGGGCCTATATAAAGGACCCTAGTCCTACATGTAAAAGACTTTTGGGGCTCCCCCTCTCTTCTTAAGACTTTAGAAACTAAGTGCTCCCTCCTCTCTCTATGGCTCAATATCAGTTAATAAAAGAGAGGAATTTGAGGGCTAATTTCTTCCATCTATTCTATACTTCACATATATTGCTATACACATGAGTAGAAGGGGAAATTAAACACTATCAACTATAATTAAGGGAGTAAAATTTGAGAGTGCATCAAATCTCATTTATCTCCCTCAAGACTTCAGGTAGGCAGATTTTCAGAATTATTGAACCGAGATTCCTTTAGGTCACATCAACCAGTCGCCCAATGTGAAAACACACAACTTAATGTTGTCGCTTAGGTTAGTATCATCACTGGCGATACTTACAAGTCCTAACAACGCTATGGTTTCCTCAAAATTTCATCCTATTGTCAGCCGGCTGTCTGTAACCCAATATAATGCCAAACATAAATTAAAGCCGGCAGGATAGATACCATGGCCGGAATCTTTCACTTCAGTTCAATACACCTCTATATATACCTTATCCTTTTGGTTTCCGATCATCCAAAATTCAACTTTGTTCAGTGTTTTTAGCCATGAAGGGCACAAACATGGCGAAAACGTTGTCGATTCTTTGTATAGCCTTTGTCTCCATCTTTCATTCAACCATTGCAGAAAACATTAATGGCGGCATGGATATTTATATTGTTCATGTAAGCAAAGCTGTTGCCCAGAATAGTGCTGATGAGCCAGAAGATTTGGAAACCTATTACCGATCGTTTCTGCCGGAAACTAACACGGCGGTAAGTCCCGAGGATTTGCCGAGCATAGTTTACTCGTATCGCCATGTTGCTTCTGGTTTTGCGGCGAAATTGTCGGTAGAAATGGTGGAAGAACTGAGCAAGAAAGATGGGTTTGTCTCGGCCAGGCGTCAGAAGGTTTACAGTTTGCATACAACTCACACTCCAAACTTCTTGGGGCTGTACCAGAATTATGGGTTTTGGCCGGAATCAAACTTTGGGAAGGGGGTGATCATCGGAATGTTGGACACCGGGATCACCCCTGATCATCCATCTTTCAATGATGAAGGTATTCTTAAATATAAATATATATTAATATAGATCAGACCTAATAAAACTTGCCAAGTATCTTATGCACATATGACACCTCAGATTGAATTTCAATGGTGCTCTATTGACTCTTTAAGCTATAACATTTAGAGACTAACTCAGTCATATACTCAGGTGGTCTATTGACTCTTTAAACTATAACAGTTGGAGACTAACTCAATCATATACTGGCCTGCACTGCACCACAACCAGTTAATAATTAATATATGGTCTTGTTTGATAAAATAGTTAATATATCAGTCAATTTTGATTACAGGTATGCCGGCGCCGCCGGCGAAATGGAAGGGGAAATGCGAGTTGAATGGTACTACGTGTAACAGAAAGCTGATTGGTGCGAGGAATTTTGTGAGGGAAGAGGCGTCTGAGCCTCCGATTGATGCAGAAGGCCATGGAACTCACACGGCCAGCACGGCGGCCGGAAACTTTGTGAAGGGTGCGGCACTCTATGATAACGCGAAGGGCACGGCGGCGGGAATGGCGCCGCTTGCTCACTTAGCAATCTACAAGGTATGCAATGACGACTGCGACGAATCCGACATTCTGGCCGCCATGGACGCCGCCGTCGAAGACGGCGTCGATATCCTCTCCCTCTCCCTCGGAGGATACTCCTCCGACTTCTACGACGACACCACGGCGTTGGGCGCGTTTTCCGCGATGCAGAAGGGTATTTTCGTCAGTTGCTCGGCCGGAAATTCCGGGCCGGATAATACCAGCCTGTCAAATGAAGCGCCCTGGATTCTAACCGTCGGCGCTTCTTCCATTGACAGAACGTTAAGGGCCACGGCCGTGCTGGGAAACGGCCTGGAATTTGAAGGCCAATCCGCTTTCCAAATCCAGGGCTTCCCCTCCACACAATTGCCATTAATATACCCCGGATTACAAGACGAAGATGCCGGATATTGCGGAGAAGGAACCTTAAACAACACGAACGTCCGAGGTAAGGTTGTCGTGTGCGACAAAGGCGGCGGCGTCCGCAGAATCGACAAGGGCGCGACCGTGAAAGCGGCGGGCGGCGCCGCCATGATTATAGTCAACGAGGAAGAAGATGGATACACTATCATAGCCGACACTCATGTTCTCCCCGCGACAGAACTGAACTACATAGACGGGGTCAAAATTAAAACCTACATAAATTCCTCGGATTCCCCGACCGCAACGGTTGTGTTCAAAGGAACAAAAATCGGAGATAAAAACGCTCCCGCCGTGTCATCTTTCTCATCCCGAGGACCGAGCTATGCCAGCCCTGGAATTCTGAAACCCGACATTATCGGCCCCGGAGTAAACATCCTCGCCGCCTGGCCATTCTCCGTGGAAAACATCACAAACACGAAATCCACATTCAACATAATCTCCGGCACCTCAATGTCGTGCCCGCACCTTAGCGGCATCGCCGCTTTGCTGAAAAGCGCGCACCCTGATTGGTCCCCAGCCGCCATTAAATCCGCCCTCATGACCACGGCCGATCAGGCGAACTTGGACGGCGGTGACATTCTTGACGAGAGATTAATTCCGGCGGACGTTTTCTCCATCGGCGCCGGCCATGTGAATCCGGCGAGAGCGAATAATCCGGGGCTGGTTTACGACATTCACCCAGACGATTACATTCCATATTTATGTGGCCTCAACTATACAGACAGAGAAATGGGACAAATTTTGCAGTATAAATTTAAGTGCTCTGAGGTTTCAAGCATCCCTGAAGCCCAACTCAATTACCCTTCCTTTTCCATTAAACTCGGAACGGCTTCTCAGACATATACGAGAACAGTTAAGAATGTTGGAGAGGCGAACTCGAGTTACAGTGTGAGGATTGAGAATGTTCCCGGAGTTGATATTGTGGTGGAGCCTGAAACATTGGTGTTTACTGCAACAAACCAAGAGACAACATATAAAGTTAGGTTTAGCCTGTCGTCTGGGGAAATCTATAATGTCCCTTTTGTTCAAGGAGCTATTTCCTGGGTTTCTGCCAACAACGTTGTTAGGAGTCCTGTGGTAGTCATGTTCGAATGAAGGAGAAGGAAAGCTAGCTGTACTCCTTCTACCACTTAAACGAATTTCCATGAAAGCTACAGTGGAAGGCCTGGAAATTAAATGTCTGTGTAACATATTTTTGCTTCTTTTACTTGCATGAAATTTTCTATGTTTCTAAAATTTCTAATGTATCAGTGATGAAATAAGAACCCAATATAGCATGGGCTAGCTAGGTATTACCCAATCCAACAATATTGGCAAATTATGTTGTGGAATTGTGGTGCACTACAGTATTACTAATAAATGTTCATTTTTAGTATACTGAAGGTTATTTTTAATGTATTGGAGTTCAATTTTTAGGTGGTATATATTAGAAATAATGAATACAAAAGAATTAAACACTTAAAAATCATTCGTCTATAGACAATATGCAGGGCTGTTCCAATAAAAATTGGGGCCCTGTGCCATGTCTTAATTTGGGACCATTTTTTTCGAGTAATTTCTATATATAAATAATAGTTGTTCAAAAAGTTGTATCAAAATATAAATATTGTATAAAAATGCATATATATTGGAATTGGCAATGTCTTTGCTAATTGAGATTTAGATTAGGGAATATATAAATATATTAGAATTGGCAATATATATATATATTGGGTTTTTAAAAGCAATTGTCAATTGGGTTCAATTACATCTTGTCACAAATTGGTCCATTC
Source organism: Ipomoea triloba (assembly GCF_003576645.1). Classification (NCBI taxonomy): domain Eukaryota; kingdom Viridiplantae; phylum Streptophyta; class Magnoliopsida; order Solanales; family Convolvulaceae; genus Ipomoea; species Ipomoea triloba. The sequence continues at coordinate 448,763 of NC_044923.1, read as the reverse complement.
TTTATACATTTAGCCTAAATTTTTGTAAACTATATATACATATAAATTTTTTTTTAAATATGGGGCCCCCAAAAATTGGGGGCCCTGTTTGACTGCACATGTTAGACATGCTTAGATACGACCCTGACAATATGCACATACAATTGTTGATGTTTGTCACTAGGGGCTCGCATTTGGGCTGGTCTCATTCCATGCGAGACATGGAAGGCCATAATTGGCTCCCTTGACTTGACATGAGGTGTCGGGTGTGCATGCTTCCTAAGAACTTAATGAACGAATATAATTACTATGTATTAAAAAGAATTTTTAGTTTTTTTTTTAATTATTAGCAATAAACCTTATATTTATATTTAACTTCAAATAATGATACAATGATAGAGGCAAGTATATTACATTAATTCTAGCTATAAGCTAAGGCCATTAATTTTCCAAATTATTGTCTTTGCACTTCTCTTCCATTCCCCCTAACCCTCCCCCAACATAAAAGAAAAAGAAAACCCCTAGCTATGAAGCTAATGAAAAAAAAATAATACTAATAATAATTAATCAACCCAACAACATAAATTAATATTTCTAAATTAAAAACCACCATGATTATATACTAACACGGACAGCTTCTGCTCCAGCTGAGTTGGATCAATGCTCCCCCCTCCAATCACCTGCAATTTTATATTAAAAAAAAATTGATACTATAGACACATTTAACGCTTATATATATAAGGATACAAGCCAAAAGTATCTTGGGAAAAAAAATTTAGGTTTATACCGAGTAAATTGTCTCCACATTACGTATACAACTCAAAATATTTCTTATTCACTTTGAAGTTGTATAGGTGTAACCGTGTAAGAAGCACTAATGTTAATTAACACCTTAATTAGAACTTTCTTTTATATATTTATGAAAATTTTTAAGGTGTTGATCAATACCAATATTGTCATTTTGAATCAGATATGATCATATCGGGTATAATCCAAAAGTATACATATAGTTGATATATATGAAATGTTTTTCCTATTATAATATTTTACTATATGCGTTACATATATACATACCTCAGCCTCAATAGTTTGAAGCAGCCTATCATTGACTTTGATGGAACAGCAGTTGTTAATGGACAGCCCATCTCCGACAAGCACCTTAAGTATCTTCGACAGGGACACGCCGCCGCCACCTTTGATTTTCTGGGCGCCAACGTTAACGGTGACCTCCACTCCTGCCCTGCAAGCCTTCACCGTTACTCTTCTGCTCTGTTCGTCATTATTATTATTATTATTATTATTGCATTCATCCCGACCCTTCATCAGGCTCGATGATGACGCTGCTGCCGGACGGAGTAGCGAGTTTGACGATAAATCCGCCGCCGCCTCCGTAACCCCTTTCAGTTCATCTCTCTTCGCGCTCAGCTTCTCCACCCTCTTTCTCAGATCTTTCACGTACCTCACCGTCTCCTGCAGACGGTCCGACGTTGAACGCTTTCCCTGAGCATAAAACAACCTAATAAGACATTGTTATATATATAACTCATAATTTCAACACAAATTTTAAACTTTCAGTTTCAAAAATAAACTAGTAGCCACTAACTTTTAAACCTTCAGTTTTCTGAAATACTACTGACTCATTACAATAGAGTTTACCTTGGCTTTCATTGAGGAGGAGGCCACAACATCTATCCCATATAAGAGACTAACTAGGTGTCACTAGACCACAAGATCCTTAGCTTTAAACTTTCAGTTTAAATAAAGTCTATTTAAATTACAAGCTTAAATTGATAATTGAACTATATAGGCTATGTTTGGCAAACCTAGCTGAAAAGGTAGCTGAAAGCTGAAAAGTAGCTGAAAACTGAAAAGCTATAAGCTCGAAGCTGAAATCTGAAGAGCTGTTAAGCTAGTTGTTATGCTTAAAAGTGTTTGGTAAAATTAGCTTTTTGATAAACTGATAAATATAAAAAGACTAAAAAGGAAGATTTAAATAATTTTAAATTTAAATAGGTTTGTTTATATATTAAAATATAAAATAATGAAATCAATATATTTAAATAAAATATAAAGTAAGAACATATATTTTCAAATATATAAAGTAAAAAAAATATTTATAATTCATAAGATTAAGTTCATATAAAAATTAATGTTCAAACACAAATGTCAAACTAAAATTACTATCAAACATAATGAAAAGAAAATGTCAAAAGGGTTTTAATTGAGAGGGGTAAAGGATGTCATTTATTTAAAATAATAAGGATAAAGATGGAAAAAAGTTAAAAAGCTACTAGCTTATTTTTGAAAAGCTACCTCAAGTAGCGTTTCAAAATAAGCTCTTATTTTAAGCTAGTAGCTTATTTTGAGAACATTACCAAACAGAGCTTATAGCTTATTAGTAGCTTAAAATAAGCTATAAGCTCCTAAATAAGCTCTGCCAAACAGAGCCATATTTATATTTTATATTATAAAGTTTCATTATAAATCTCTACTCTCTCAATTTTACTTTCTAATTTTTCAAAAAATGATAAATAAAACTTTGAAGTTAAGTAGTATTTTCCTTTCCTATGTCATATGCCTCGACAAAACTCAACAAATACATCACGTGCGTGACGATGATCGTTTAAGAATTAGACGTGCGTTCAGTCATTGGTTGTCTACTTGTCTGGATGATGATCGTTATAGTATAAATATTTTGTCCTCCCGTACAAACGTGCAGCATCTTAAGCTGTCATCTGCTATCATCTTGTTTAATTTCAATAATTCTGGGAACAGTTTTCCTTGGGACCTTCATATTTTTCTGCATCTTGAATGCATCAGTTCTGCATGCCATTTATATATATATATATATAAAAGCTCACAGTGGGTGTGCTATGGATGGAGCTCAGGACTTTAATTGAAAATGGATATGAACTGGTTTAGATGCTGACTGACTCAAATTAAGAAGACTAATAGATAAAGTAATTTTCTTAGATAGTCGAATGAAACTGGATAATAATTATAATTATTTTTTTTTCCTTTCATGTCAAGGTGTATTTTCACTTCATGAAAGTAAAAAATAATATGGTTTAGTAATAATTTATAGTCTAGAAACTAGACAAAAATGATATAGTGACCAAACGAGCGATCATAGGAATATAATGTATACATGCATGTCAACGTAATATGAACAGTGACCAATCTTCTAATTCTACAATAATGTCCCAAGTATTTGTCCACGTCTTGAATGTATATGTGTGTGTATATATGTATGCATATGTATATATACATATATGATATTGAAAGAAAGAGAATATAAATGTATGTGAAACTGGACAAAAATGTAACATAGTAAGTTTTACTAAAGGTGAAAATATAGGGATCCAGCAACAACATATATGTAAGAGACATTATTACTTACCTCATTTAAATGTATGGAGTACAAAATTTAAAACTAGGAAATATTGTGGTTAAGTGAATTGAAGAAGGTGTACTGGGGCTTAATATGTCCGATCCCCTCATGTTTGCGGGATAGTCTTTACACAAAATTAAAAGATGTGGGTATAATATAGTCAAGTTGGTCAGTTAGTTACTTGGTAATCATAAGGTTACAAGTTTTATTTTCGCAGGGAGTGACTATTGGCCTTCCCGCACACCTTAAGGGTCAAAATGTCGGTCTCAACCTATATTATCTCGAAATATTAATGCATTGATCGAAGATGCATTCTTGATCAATCCATCCAATTATATGTGTCTAGTGGCACAAAATGACTCCCCTAAATGGGAGGTTATGGGTTATGAGTTATGGGTTCGAGCCCTAGTCGGGGCAATATTAACTCTTTAGTGCTTTAGTAGGTTGAGAAATATTTATGAACGTTAACAGATACTACGTTGTAAAGCAGAAGTGTACGAACCTTAATATACTCATAAGGGATTAATCCAACCAGACTTTTGTAAAGGCCACCCATCTCCTTCCTCCGTTGCCGTTCAACGTCCCGCCGTATAATCTTCCTCTCCTGGTGAGGATTATTAGGGTTCCTCTGCTGCAGCTGCTGATGTTGTTGTAGTACGACGTTATGTTTCATGGTCGGGACGACATCATCGTCACCCTTAAGAAGATCAAAAACCAGCAAAGGATTACTGTTGTGGTCGGAAACCGGCGGTCTGGTTTGCTGCCGTGCAGAAATGGGAGAAAAATGCAGCAATCCATCCTGAAATGGAAATGTCGATGAAATTTGTTCCATTTTTAACAACAGTAAATATATATTCTTCTTCTTCTTCTTCTTCAATTCTTATTTTCTTTTGAAGCCCCGAGGGGAATTATATATACATGCATGATAATATATACATCCATGGCTGTACAGAAAAAAAAAAAAAAAAAAAAAAAAANCATGAAAGTAAAAAATAATATGGTTTAGTAATAATTTATAGTCTAGAAACTAGACAAAAATGATATAGTGACCAAACGAGCGATCATAGGAATATAATGTATACATGCATGTCAACGTAATATGAACAGTGACCAATCTTCTAATTCTACAATAATGTCCCAAGTATTTGTCCACGTCTTGAATGTATATGTGTGTGTATATATGTATGCATATGTATATATACATATATGATATTGAAAGAAAGAGAATATAAATGTATGTGAAACTGGACAAAAATGTAACATAGTAAGTTTTACTAAAGGTGAAAATATAGGGATCCAGCAACAACATATATGTAAGAGACATTATTACTTACCTCATTTAAATGTATGGAGTACAAAATTTAAAACTAGGAAATATTGTGGTTAAGTGAATTGAAGAAGGTGTACTGGGGCTTAATATGTCCGATCCCCTCATGTTTGCGGGATAGTCTTTACACAAAATTAAAAGATGTGGGTATAATATAGTCAAGTTGGTCAGTTAGTTACTTGGTAATCATAAGGTTACAAGTTTTATTTTCGCAGGGAGTGACTATTGGCCTTCCCGCACACCTTAAGGGTCAAAATGTCGGTCTCAACCTATATTATCTCGAAATATTAATGCATTGATCGAAGATGCATTCTTGATCAATCCATCCAATTATATGTGTCTAGTGGCACAAAATGACTCCCCTAAATGGGAGGTTATGGGTTATGAGTTATGGGTTCGAGCCCTAGTCGGGGCAATATTAACTCTTTAGTGCTTTAGTAGGTTGAGAAATATTTATGAACGTTAACAGATACTACGTTGTAAAGCAGAAGTGTACGAACCTTAATATACTCATAAGGGATTAATCCAACCAGACTTTTGTAAAGGCCACCCATCTCCTTCCTCCGTTGCCGTTCAACGTCCCGCCGTATAATCTTCCTCTCCTGGTGAGGATTATTAGGGTTCCTCTGCTGCAGCTGCTGATGTTGTTGTAGTACGACGTTATGTTTCATGGTCGGGACGACATCATCGTCACCCTTAAGAAGATCAAAAACCAGCAAAGGATTACTGTTGTGGTCGGAAACCGGCGGTCTGGTTTGCTGCCGTGCAGAAATGGGAGAAAAATGCAGCAATCCATCCTGAAATGGAAATGTCGATGAAATTTGTTCCATTTTTAACAACAGTAAATATATATTCTTCTTCTTCTTCTTCTTCAATTCTTATTTTCTTTTGAAGCCCCGAGGGGAATTATATATACATGCATGATAATATATACATCCATGGCTGTACAGAAAAAAAAAAAAAAAAAAAAAAAAANAAGTGAATTGAAGAAGGTGTACTGGGGCTTAATATGTCCGATCCCCTCATGTTTGCGGGATAGTCTTTACACAAAATTAAAAGATGTGGGTATAATATAGTCAAGTTGGTCAGTTAGTTACTTGGTAATCATAAGGTTACAAGTTTTATTTTCGCAGGGAGTGACTATTGGCCTTCCCGCACACCTTAAGGGTCAAAATGTCGGTCTCAACCTATATTATCTCGAAATATTAATGCATTGATCGAAGATGCATTCTTGATCAATCCATCCAATTATATGTGTCTAGTGGCACAAAATGACTCCCCTAAATGGGAGGTTATGGGTTATGAGTTATGGGTTCGAGCCCTAGTCGGGGCAATATTAACTCTTTAGTGCTTTAGTAGGTTGAGAAATATTTATGAACGTTAACAGATACTACGTTGTAAAGCAGAAGTGTACGAACCTTAATATACTCATAAGGGATTAATCCAACCAGACTTTTGTAAAGGCCACCCATCTCCTTCCTCCGTTGCCGTTCAACGTCCCGCCGTATAATCTTCCTCTCCTGGTGAGGATTATTAGGGTTCCTCTGCTGCAGCTGCTGATGTTGTTGTAGTACGACGTTATGTTTCATGGTCGGGACGACATCATCGTCACCCTTAAGAAGATCAAAAACCAGCAAAGGATTACTGTTGTGGTCGGAAACCGGCGGTCTGGTTTGCTGCCGTGCAGAAATGGGAGAAAAATGCAGCAATCCATCCTGAAATGGAAATGTCGATGAAATTTGTTCCATTTTTAACAACAGTAAATATATATTCTTCTTCTTCTTCTTCTTCAATTCTTATTTTCTTTTGAAGCCCCGAGGGGAATTATATATACATGCATGATAATATATACATCCATGGCTGTACAGAAAAAAAAAAAAAAAAGAAAAAAAAGGAAAATTAAAGAAAAAAGAATATGTATGATCTTTCAACGTCAAACAATTTTGTATTGTTTTTTTTCCCGAAAACAGTACGCGTTAAGTTAACAAAACAGTATTGTAAAACATAAAATTAGCTCGTTGTGGTTTGATCCACCATTGATAAACAATTCTAAATGTTATCATCGCCATGTGCGGACTTAAAATATTAGCAATGATTGATCAACCACTGAAGAAGAGAGCCCATGGTGCAATCGCTAAAACAATAATGTTGAAAGGGATGTTCGTACCATAGCATATACTATATTTAAATATATGGGTTGATTTATGGGGTTTTCTTTGGAGGTATTCGAAATTTGGAACAGTTACCCTAATTCCCAATTTCCCATATCTATATGTGTCTCTTCGGAGACCGATAAAATTGGAACGGAGAAGATTAGCATGACCCCTGCATAAGGATGACACCGAACAAATCGATAATTGGTTAATATATATGCGTTTGTATTGTGGTAATTCAAGTTCGAAGTTCGACTCTATGTAGTACCTATCTCTTAGCTTTAATTTTTAGTTTGAGCCTGGAATCTATAGACAACCTAGGCTGGTTTACTTTCTGATTCTTTACTCGCTAAAGTTACAAATAAAGTAGGTTTCACACAGAGAGTAGCTGTGGATTTTTCTGTAAATTAAAGTTTGAGATAATTTGATTTATAATTAATGTATAATGAAGGCTAGAAGAGACAATCTATTTGCAAGCCAACTAATTAAGAGTTTATTGTTCTCATATTTAAATGTATCTAGTATACTCGTACAATCCGGATAGCATGCATGGTTGTATTCCGTATAAAAGATATTATTGTTAATTGATATATACTCAGTACTATTTTATTTATTTGTCAAACCAACTCTTTCTTTGTTAGGCAGAGATTTGGAACATTGAATCTCTACCGTCATGCTATCGAAACGTGATGCTTGCTTACTACTACACAACTTTAAGAAAAAAAAGTTAGTTACACATTTGCTACTAGTTATATATAATTTTTTGTGTAGTGCATGGTAAATGCTTGATTATGATAAGTGATGATATTATAGAAGTTCATGAATTTATCCAATTAAGGCACCCATGTGTTAGGAAGGGGGAGCGTAGGGTGGAGGCGTTGTAATATAAAGAAATAAAGTTGTATATATACTTACTACTAGCTATAATTTTTCCCCCTTAACAAAATCATAACATAAAATCTGAACCACTTATTAAAAGTCTTATTAATCGAACTAGACACATAAAATAAATTATACATATGAATTATTTTTTTAGGGTTTCATAAAGATTAGATGACATGTCCTATAATAGTAAAAACCCTCTTTTCAACCAAACTACAAAAGAAGCCTGGACCTAGTGGATACTATTTACTTGTGGTCCAACTCAAAGTGGGCGTTTGTATCTTTATGTACCATAATAATATGTTTGTACTATATATATACATATATGCATACCATAGTCTTGATTTATACAAGAAAGAGGTGAACCATGTTTTTATGATTTCTTTCATATATAATTGATAACTACGTTAACCAATCTGTACTGCCCTTCCTTAACATAATCGATATTATATATGCAATGGCAATATAGTAGTACTCAATTTTTTAAATAAATAAATAAATAAAATCACCAACTTCAGTACTAACGAATTATGAATGCAGCATATAAATATGTATTGTTTATATATTGCGTGTATGTATTGATTTTAATTAATTATTTATTTAACTAATTAATTAATTACTACTCCGTAAATTGAATACAATGCAGCATATAAATATCATATCAAAAATCTAATCAAGTCTAAGTCTAAAGATTTTTTGTTCTCTTTTTAACTCTGCTTGAGCTGCTACTATACAAATATACAATGCATATATTGGTTTCCTTCATGCATCTTGCATTCAATACAAATCTAAAATGCATTTACTTTTTTTTTTTTTTTTTTGAAAACAAATGCATTTACTTTTAATTGTATCTAATGCCGATTAGCACTTAAAAATTTCTTTCAAAAATATTGACACACACTCAACGTGGGATATTCGTAAAGAATATGTTGCGGAAGTGTGACAATTTGGATACCAAATTAAAATATGTACATGTACTCAAAATACATACTTTTTGGGACCCGTAACTACTGTTAGAAGGTGTGTTCATGTGTAACAGCCTGCAAATTACAAAGGAGAAATAAACTTTACTAAGAAGATACTGAGTTTGTCTCATATAAAGTATAGGAGTTGAGTGGTTTGGGTCGAACCCAACCAGCAAATTACACAAGAGAAATAAATTGCACTAAGAAGATGTTGAGTTTGTCTCATATAAAGTATAGGAGTTGAGTGGTTTATAATTTGGGTCGGGCCCGGGATAGATGCCTCTAAATACTTGTATCCCTAGATGGATTATCACTATCACAATTAATAAAAATAGCTTTGCTCTCGTGGACATAAGCGCATTGTCGAACCAAGTAAATCTTATCTTCTTTACTTATAACATTATGATTTGAGAATTATACGCCACCCACTCGATCACCTCTTTCGGATGTATTTGTTACTTTCGTTCTATACAATACTAAAATCTATTCGGTCCAAACGTCAATTGGGAGAAGACAAAGCAATACCGAATAAAACTCACGTTGGTATATATTTGTTTCCTTTAATAATAATATTACAAAAGACCTTTTCATCGACTGAATTGAAGAAACCAACTGCTACGTCCTGATGCCCCTTTTTTTTCCAGTAATTTATTCATTACATATGTGTATGTATTATTACCCTTATTCATTATATATGTGTACGCATATATGTGTGTATAATTAAATAAAATAGGTATATCTTTTGATTCTACGTACTATACACCAACAAAGTGAAAAGAGTTTTGTTGCCCTCAAATTAAACCCCACCTAGAGCAGTGCCATCGCATTGGTTGGGTATGGTTTCCTCTATTATTGCGACATATATTTTTGGCAAAAGATAGATTTACATATGCATCGATTATAGTAAAAATCCTCGACTATCAATCTGATCACTTCGGATTAAATCAATAAAAATGTCCAGAATGCCATCATCATGTAAGTAACGATAAAGTTTGGTGAAATCGAAAGACCAAAAGTGATCAAATTGATAGTGAAACATCACTAAAAGACAAATGCAATTATAGTTGAGATCATATGGAAAATGGATATTATTTCTACGTTAAAATTTCTCGCGTTTAGGGGTCCAAGTAGTATTTAAATAAATATATAAATAAATAAATAAATAAAAAAGAGCAATCTTCAAAGGCAAAATCCGTGCATTTGGTGTATAGTAATTCATGTATAGTATTCCTAAAAAGGCAAGGTGACACTATAATATCTTATCGCGCAAGAATCACATGTTTGACGTAGGAACCACTTGTGTATTTTTTTTAAAGAAATAATATTCTTAAATATAATATATAATATATGAATAATTGGTATGTATAAAGTAATGTACGTTCCATAACTTAAGATTTATATAAATATATAATATAATTGCATGCATTTGGCTTATTTTAGGTAAATATTATTATGCTAATTTTATTGAAAATCATTGTGTCGTACCTTTATAATACAAAATTTCTCAAGTAGCTCAACTAGCTAGCTAAGAGTTAAGTTAGACTTCTAATGGCTTCACTACGTAGTGATCAATTGCATTGATAGCCTCTTAAATAATTAGTACTAATTAACAAGTTAGTCTAAATTATTTTGGAAATTATTGATGTCTCTACGTGGTTTAATTTGTGAATGTGAATTTATGTTTTGTTAAACGGTTTGCAAGTCAAGCGACTCATTTGGTTGCTAGGGAGGTTGTTTCGTGGATGGGATGCCACTATGAGGCCAGGGAAGCGAAGGAAGTGGAGGTTAAAGAGGCTCTTAGCTGGTTGAAGGCAATACATGTGGATAGGGTGGAGGTGAAGATGGATGCCCAACATGTGTTTTATGCGATGAGAGGTGTGTTGGGTGGTCGTTGTTTGGGGCAATTATTGATGATATTAAGGAAATGTCTACGTCGTTTGTGAATGTGGATTTATGCTTTGCTAAATAGTATACGAATCAAGTTGTCCACATTTGGTTGTTAGGGAAGTTGTTTCTTTGTCGGGATCTAGAAAATGGTTATTCATTCATTCTGTTTTTATTGTCGATGCATTTTGAACCCTGATATTGGTTTTTAATATATCTATCTCCCTTTCAAAAAAAATATTTGGGTACATTATTTGTTAGTGTTAGTTGAACAAAAGTTGCACTATAAATATTGTAGAGTGTATGTAACTCTATATATAATAAGTCTTGAATTTATTTATTTATTTTTGAGTTTTTTAAAAATTTACATAATGCATTAGCACGTATTCACATCTTATGAAATAAACTAATTTAGTGGAGTTTTAAGCATATCTGGTGAGTTCATAACGTTTCTTTATCTTACTCTTCAAGTTCAATATTCTTTTCTAGGACAAAGTCATTTCGCTTTTTCTTCAATTATATATACGGATTCTATACACTAGTATTTATTGATAATATAAACTCAAGCATGAGTCACAACGAACTTTTAAAAAGGGAGATTATGATAGAAATAAAAAGAGGTTGAAAGAGATTGAGAGAGAGACACGACAAGAGAAGATGAAGGGAGACAATAAATCGACCGATGGTATTATTTTTTCCTATTGATCAATACAGACCGTCAGACACATACAACATAACATATATAATTATATATACGTACACTACCTAATTTAAATAACTCCTAGCTAATTATCAATAAATTATATACCTAAAATCCATCAAGACTCAAATTCCATTATATTCCTATATTTAACCTTCAAATTATTATTACATATTCACATTCAATGGCCTATCACTGTCCGCCTGTTAAGAAATACTTTATCTTCAAGGTATATATAACTGCGAATATAAGCATGGCCATATTTTGGTAATTAATTTTCCTAGCCTAGTTGGACCAACATATGGTGACATAAACGATTTATTTATTGAATCACCTTATAATAATAAAAATCATCATATCATATAACTTGTCATCTTGAACCATTTTGTCAACCATTCATGTCGTAAGGGTGACATATTCTTCTAAATGTAGTACTAGAGTTACAATAATTCTGGTTTTTTATTCCTAACCTGCTGTTATTCTTCTCCCTTCTGCACAATCACCTAAACAGCATCTATTTTAACCTAAAAACGATGTATTACAAGGAAAATTGATCGTTTGTTTAAGGACAAAACAATGGATTCGATGCGATGTTCCCATGGACAATCGAATTTGCCAGAATCCAAAGTTGTTGATTTGCTGTGTAGTCCCAATATTAATAAAGTTGTTAATGAACCGAACATGAATGAACAGAGGTTGTTTGTGTTCATTTGTTAAGATTTTTAGAATAATGTTTGTGTTCGTGTTAGTTTGTTAAGACGTTTTGTTCGTTTGTTAAGCGTTTATTAGTGTTTGTTAACCTTCACGAATGTGTTTATCAACGTTAATGAACAGGTTCGTAAACATGTTTGTTCACATTTGCGAACATGTTCGTTGACGTTCGTTGAGCACTTAATAATCAAATCCATGCACATGTTCATGATCATAATTCGTTCGTGAACAAGAAATAATATAATATATGTTTACAAACAATAATCAAACAACATAACTATATATATATATATATATATATATATATATATATATATATATATATAACATTACTAAACGAACACAAACAAGCTTGTTCACGAGCTCTTAGTAAACGAGCCTACAACTGTTCAGACTCTATTCGTTTATGAATCAAATTCTAAAATTTGTTCATTTATGTTCATTTAACTTAATAAACGAACACGAGTAGTGAAATCTCTGTTCGCTAACCCCTAATGGTCCTGCAGGGTTGTTTGGTAAATGAGCCATAAATTATTTAAAATATTGGTTACCTGCCATGCCACCACTGTTTCATGAAAACTTGGACACTGTATTCCCACTCCCACAAACACCAAGGCTTAGCCTGAAATTTTTTGAAATATGGATCTATATTAAGTGAAGGTCGACTTGTATATTAAGGAGTATTGATTAAATATGTTACGTGTGAGTTGAGTCACATACTCACATACTTTAAATTGGTCACTAGATGAAAGACGATCTCATCACTATGGTGTACGGGTGATTAGATGAGGTTTAGACTATGCATTTAAGGCCAGATCAGACCTTAACTTTACTAGTCTACCACAAAAATTAGCTCAAAGGTGAAAGGGACAATAGACAATTTCTTTGATTTATAGGAAATTAAAGCTCGCAGTCACTACTGAAAGTGTGTTCTAAGTGAAGCTCATCTTGTGAGTATAACTGATAAAGAATCTTAAAGAGGTAAAGTAACCAAATTGCTCATAGCTAATCAGCTCAAAGTCTCAAACTAATAAGGTCAATAGCCTGTAGACAATTCTAACAAGAATTAAACTTAAGATTTTATACTTGTCTAACCAACTAAACTAAGCTAAGGTTATTTCCATAAATATCAGTATAACACAATATTTAAATGGAATATTCTTCCCTCCTTTTACCGACAAATTAAATCAAAGCCAGCTGGGGTTTTTAATTTCTTCCTACAGCACGAATGCAGCAAATCGGCGAGGCCAAAACATCCTGACCTCTTTTTTTAATCCTAAAATTTGTGGATTATTACAAAGAAATTGACTAGTTTGTTTTTGTTTTGTTTGAGGACAAAATTAACGGATTCGGATCGAGGGCATTGAACTATTTTAGCAGTAACCAAAATTTGCTCTGAGGTCCCGCAGGTTGTCTGTTCTTTGACGTGTCGAACGGCCGAAAATCCATCAATTTTTTTTTGAGTGACGTACTTGAAGGTGTGTATGTGTTGAGTATTGAGTAATACCCGTTTCTAACTTTAACCAGTAAAGAACTATAAAAAATAAACTAGTTTTAGTTATAATTGATCGATTCAAACTAATAAAGTCAATAGGCCGCACTAGTTAGGAGTCAAACTTATAAATTTGTGGTTATCAAATTAATAGTATTAACTAACTTAATTAAGGTTGTCCCATAAATTTATTGGTCTCCTGTAAATCGGTAGTACCACCATTGTAGGGAGATGTTTACAACTTTGTTTGATCTAACTGGGTGGTTTAGAGATCAATTAAAATATACAATATAATTTGATATGAAGTGTTGAGTATAATATCGTAAATCTTTTAAATTATTATTATATTATGTGCTTAATTGATTTGTTGTTCCCCACGGGCACTGTAAAATGAATGATAAGTTTGCATTATCTTGTAGGTAAAATGAGTTACAAGATGCATGCATTAGGATTGTCCAACATATATAATATATAGACATAAATGTATTTAATTGAGATTAAGCATATACTTTAATTTGGTATTGGAGTAAACTTTATGCCAAAGACTATTAGTTCGAATCTCCACGCACCTGATAAAAAGAGACTACATACAATCTACGTTACTTGAAACTCATCAAAAATAACCGACTCGCACATCACAGTTATATTTATATATTATATATATGCTCAACACTAACTAAAGATGGTTTTACCTAGTATCAATCAACCCCTTAGATTTTCTCATAAATTTCATTCATTAATATTTAGAAGGTTGGAATCATAAACAAATTCTGCTAATTTTTGGAAGACAACGAAATTGACTAAATATGTATGAGAATTATGTTCCACACATTTAACCACCGATTACACAAATCTGATGATTTTATCTTCTTTATACTAAATAATTATTTATCGTGTCCAAAGTCTCCCCCATAATCCATGCAGAGAGCAAAAGACAACATTGCTTACTTCGATGTGATTGTAAAGTTTTATATTATGGACTAATCACATAGATCATTATAAAATTGTCTAGTGGAATTAATTCTTTGATTTAGCAAATTCTCATATTTATCTTCTTCTTTTTTAAGAAAAGGAAAAAAATTATCTTTAATCACTAATTGTAATTATGATTTTTATAGGTAATTTTGTTGATTAAAACAATATAATGCTATACGATCACAATATGAAAGCTACTAATTTACTTAGAATAAAATTATATATGGCATACGTAATTGCAGAGTGATGATCGGGCGGTAAGGTGTATAACAGCATATTGTTTGTCTCCGCGTAAATAAATACGTGAACCTTGCAACCATGCATGGACTCTAATATATATAAATAATTTTGACTTATTATATTATTATTACCATCATTATTGGTTAATTGTGAGAAATATACATATATAATTATATATGGATTTTGGAAGGTAGCCTGCAGCCTAGATCATTCGTCTCGATCAATAATTGAGTGTATAGTTTCAGTATGACACAGACATCACTCCCTAGCTTGCCCTCTGGATAGATCAATAATTGATGGATGCATGCATGTCCTTAGCTTGTATTCAAGATTAGTATTAATTTTCCTATGAAATAATTTTGTTTATAGATGTTTATTAGTAATGATGGGAAATATACCTCGGGCATATAGTCGTATACCCTGTATGTATTCCTCTTTGTGTAAAGAACAATTCCCGACCTGGAAAGACCTTGTACGACGGCCCGATCCAACTCGAGCTGGAGAGCGGACCGCAAGTGATTAGGCTGCGCTAGCTATAGCGTAGCACGTCTTGAGCTCAATCCCGACCGAGGGTCTTAACGCGGCATTTTGAGCAAATAACTCTTCTCATCATAAAACAAGAATCATGGGACTATAACCTATCATGTTAATTAGTTAGACTTGACGGGAATATTGTAGCATGTGGACCAATTTGCACGACCGCCTCTGATCCCACCGAATGCATGTAAAACACACGGCGAGTATGTCGGGATCACAATGTGTGCTCCCTCCTAACCTCTATAAATAGCACATATATTGCTTGGTGGAGGGCGACTTTTGGATTTAGACCCAACCCATATTATCTCGAGAACCTCTTACCCACTGTTATTTACTTCGGAGCTCACATATTAACATTACATTTAAAAAAAAATAGAAATTAAAAAAGTTCACAAAAATTAATAAAAATTTATGAATATTTTTTATATAGACTTTTAAGTCAATAAAAGTTTATATGGACCATATATATGTATATGTCACTGATAAAGGAGTAGGCCGAGAGTATTGAAAACAAGGGTGTTAGGTGTTGAATACCCACAAGCCCAATCCAAGTTTATTTAAAAAGATGAAAGATGGGCTGAAACGGGCCCGGCCCGGAATCCATGTTGGACCCCACTAAGTTTTCGCGCAACGCTTTTGCTTCGGTTATTGAATTTCCCGGGAGATTTACTGTTCATTAACAGCAACAAACTAACCTCTTTCCAATTCCTTTTTCCTTAATTTCTCAGCCATTAATCGTCGTCTCTTTCTCTGTCCTAGGGTTTTCTCCATCTCTCTCTGCCCAAGCAAGCTCGATTCGGTATGGACAATCACACATCACCCTCCATAGACGCGCACCAACCTTCATCTTCTTCCACTCAGCTCAATTTCAATCCCAAAACCCCATCGCGGACCAATCTCGTTGTTTCCGGGATCAATTCCGCCTCACCGTCGAGGACTATCTACGGAGACCGTTTCATTCCGAGTAGATCTTCCTCAAAATTTGAGCTTTTCAATGTTTCTCTGCCGCCGCATTCCTCCTCTGAAGATTCCAGCAATGCCTATACTACGCTGTTGCGGGCGGCGTTGTTTGGTCCTGATTCCGGGGCGGTTTTGCCTCCTTTGACGCCGGAGAGCTCTGGCCGTAATTTGCACAGTAATTCTCTGAATTGCAATATATTCCGGTACAAAACTGAGACCCGGAAGTCTGTGCATTCTTTGTTCCCTTTTGGGTTTGATGATCAGGTCCCTGGTGTTAGTCCTAGCCCTGTGAAGGCTCCCAGGAAGGTGCCTAGATCTCCTTTCAAGGTGAAGTCTTTGATCTGGGGTTGCTTTGCTTTGGTACTAATTTGGAAATTTGTGGTCTGAAATTGAATGCTTGGCTTTGATTAGGTATTGGATGCGCCTGCATTGCAAGATGATTTTTATCTAAACCTTGTGGACTGGTCTTCTCACAATGTTTTGGCTGTTGGGTTGGGGAATTGTGTATATTTATGGCATGCTTCCAGTAGCAAAGTGAGTGAGTTCTTTGTTTCCTGCTGCACCCTTTCAGTTGGAATGCTGAGCCCGGGTTATATTGATTTTGGTAATGTGCAATATATTCAGGTAGTAAAGCTGTGCGATTTGGGAATTGATGATAGTGTCAGTTCGGTTGGATGGGCACAGCGTGGTACACATCTTGCAGTCGGAACTAGCAATGGAAAAGTCCAGGTTTAAATTATCAAGCTTTTCATAGGAGGATTCTTCTCTTAGTGGTTTAATGCATAAGTTAAGTGATTGAATTAGCTGAGTATCCTTGTACTTCACTGTTTGTGTGAAAAAGGAGACTAAAGCATGTCTATTTTCACTGATTTTCTAAGAAAGCTTCTGAATTTGTGTTGACATCTTAGTTTTCTAATGGTCGTATAGATGCTTTTCATTGAGGTCCTTGGCCTATAGCTTAATAGCGGATATATTGTCATAACCATGACCATTTTTTTCTACTCCTATTTACTAATTTATTTGGGTGGCATGTGTAGATAAGAAAACACCAACAATATTGTGCTCCTTTAACACCATAATATTCATAAAAGATTCACTCTTTAGATCAAAGTTCCATTAGCATGTTATTAAGTCATTATGCATATTGTCTGGTTAGATATGGGATGCATCTCGGTGTAAGAGAATAAGAACCATGGAGGGACATCGATTACGAGTTGGGGCACTAGCTTGGAGTTCTTCTGTGTTGTCTTCGGGAAGCCGTGACAAGAGCATTCTTCAACGTGATATACGAGCTCAAGATGATTACGTCAGCAAGCTAAGTGGTCACAAGTCAGAGGTCAAGCTCTCTTCTTAATATATGATCTATTCATCTTTCTGTTTTTATTGCCATCTGGAAGAGTAATTTTCCTAAGTTATTTTTTTAACATCATGATATCAAATTTATTGGATTTTAGGTATGTGGACTGAAGTGGTCGTATGACAACCGTGAATTGGCATCTGGTGGAAATGATAATAGAGTATGCACTTCATGCTTGCTTTATGTTTAATTACCTCAAAAAAAAAAAAGGGATCTTGATTGAATCTTTTCCTGGATAGCTTTTTGTATGGAACAACCATTCGACACAACCTGTGCTGAAATATTGTGAGCACACTGCTGCTGTAAAAGCAATTGCATGGTCACCCCATCTTCATGGACTTCTTGCTTCTGGTGGTGGCACAGCTGACCGATGCATTCGTTTCTGGAATACTGCCACTAATACTCATTTGAATTGCATGGACACTGGTAGCCAGGTGATAAGCTTATCATCAATTAGGTTTATCAATATTCTGGGAAATATTTCGACATTTTGCTTATGCATATTGTTTAGTAACTTATTAAACATTATGCTTGGGCTCAATTTTCTTAAACGGTAACTATCAAATTCATGGTATCATACTCCGTAGTTGGAAATTCACAAACTTCCTAATTGGAGGGGTTGTATGACAAATTTATCAATAACCAAATGATATCTACATGGTGGGGGGACCTTAAACCTTACCTTATACAAAAGAGAAAGGATGAGAAAGTTCAACATTGAACAAAAAATAGTAACTAGTGATAATTGTTGATCCACGTCAACACAATCAGGCAAAAGGACAAGGTGTATCCTTTGTTAGTTGACTATTCAACAATATATGAAAAAATATGCTCAAGATAGCAGCATAATCATTCTAAATTTGTTGTATGCTACCATGATTTACTGAAATTGGTCTGATGTTCTTTTTGACTTGTTTGCTTGCTAAGATTCACTGATTACTGGTGAGTAGATTAACTAATAGGTGTATTTGCTATTATATCTGGCAGGTTTGCAATCTTGTATGGTCTAAGAATGTGAATGAATTGGTCAGCACACATGGGTACTCCCAGAACCAAATAATAGTTTGGAGATATCCTACAATGTCAAAGGTAGTGTTTCCTAAAAAGTCCAATGGACTTCAATCACCACCTACATAAAGACATTTCTTTTACCAATTTGTTCTTTACCTTTCCCCTCTTGTAAATCCAGATAGCAACCTTGACAGGGCACACGTATAGGGTCCTGTACCTAGCCATCTCACCTGATGGTCAGGTAATATAATCGAACATCCACTTCTCAGCTCGCTCATACTTGTGCGCACACACAAACACAAGAACGTAAGAAGTTTTCTTTATCTTTATACGTTTTTGATTGTGCAGACAATTGTGACTGGAGCAGGAGACGAAACACTCCGCTTCTGGAATGTGTTTCCTTCCCCTAAATCTCAGGTAAACGTTATGGTAGATGGTGAAAATAATTAAGCTGTATGTATCCATTTCCCTTACAATATCTTACTGCATAACACAACAGTGAAAAAGTTTATGCTTGGTGCTTGACTCCATCTTCACTTGATAGTGAAAGACATAAAAATGTGATCTTTTCTGTGTCACATTATCCTTTCTCAAGAAACTCACATTTCACATGGATCAAATTTTTGATGCAGAACACGGAGAGTGAAATCGGATCATCTTGTCTTGGCAGAACTCAAATCCGGTGACTATCTTCCTCAAATTTTTTCCCCACTTCATTATAGAGAATCTAAAGCTTTTGTTCTATTCACCTGGAGGGTGTATAACTTAAACAAGGGAAAAGCTCAAAGGCTTCAACCTCAGAGGTGACCATCTCTGTCACCTTCCCAAATACTACTGTTTTTTGACTCTACCCTTTGGATCATCATCAACACTGTACAGTGGGAGAAGTTATCATCATCAAACCTCATTAACTTTTCCCTGACTTTCTGTAAAATAGCCATTGAGAAAGAGAGAGAGAGAGAGAGAGAGAGAGTTGGTATTGTACGGATCATCAATACGTAGCACTGTTGAGTGCTATTCTTTTGTAAGTAAGTTATATACTTAATGACTGCTGAACCATACTATTGTAATAATTTTATAATAACACCAGATTTCATTGAAAAGTAGTCTTGTCCAAAGAATAAATTCCAAACACAAAACAGCACACATTAAAAAAAAATATCTAAAAAATCTACAGCAGTATTATTTACATGTTGAACTATATATATATGTGGGTGTTTTTACTACACAAGATGAAGTAATAATTCACCTACTGGAGTTTAGTTTAGTTTAGCTTTAGCCACCAGTATACTGGCGGCATAAATCATTGAAACACATCCTGTAATTTACTTTCTCCATCTCCGCCTCCCCCTCTGAATCTCGAGATAGACGGAATTAGAATTTTAATTTAGCTTTGTTGGCCCACTCCCGGGGGAGGAGGGGGAGCGGGGCCCGAGAGGTCGTGTGAGGAGGAGGACCAAGGAATCAAACTCATTGGAGGGAAGCAACAATCACAAGATTCTGGGCAAGGCTGTGGCATATCCGGGTTGCTTGCTAAGCTTTCCTTGCTGGAGTGGGGCCCTCCGCCACCACCACCGGTTGAAGATGCCTCCTTCAGTGGGCCCCAGCACTCTACCTTGTTGAATTCCGGAATGTTTGAGTGGAAATAAACCCACACTGAAGCTTCCTGCAATTCTGGATAATTATTCAGCAAATTCTCATCTCCATGAACAAATGCCTCCAGAACCTTCAAATCATCCAAAACCAAAACAAAAACAGATTCAGTAACAACAGATCAGATCAAATCAAATCAAAAGATTTCTACTTTTTAACTCAAGAAAGAAGAAAAAATCTAAAAACACAAAATTTATTGCAGAACTTACCACAGGGAGTTCTCTGCAGAAGATGTAGTACCTAAGTCTAGCAAATAAATCTAACAATAAATGGCCTCCACTTATGTGGCAATGAACATGAAGTGACATTTTCCCCTTCACCTTCTTCCACTCTGCAACTACTTCATCTCTTTGCAGCCTATTATACCAACCTTGTAACTGCAAATCAAAGATTTGTTTTTTAGAAGAACCCAAAATTTAATTTCTTCTCTTTTCTCTGTTTACAGATTCAATACAAATCAAGAAAGATACACCAAAAGAGAGAGAGAGAGAGAGGGAATATATTCCTTTTTTAGGTATTATTATATACCTGGGAATTATTTATTGTTTGAGAGATGGCCAGAGTGAGCTTAGAGGTGATATCACTGTGTGTAAGTGTGTATGTTCTTGGAAGCTTTCCTGGGTGCTTCTCTTCATCAACTCCTAAAAATAGAACCTTTAGCTTTGATGCCTCAAATATGGCTGGCCCAAATAACCTGGCCATCTAAACAAAAAACCAACAACACAGGAAAATCATCAATTAGAACCACCAAAAAGGGAAAAAAGATCCAATCTTTAACAATTAATCTTCAAGAAATTTCACAGGAACTGAAAAGAAAAGAGAGATTTACAGGAACAAAGGATTGGGGCTTCCTGTTCCTGGATCTTTTCCTGGTTCTGTATAAAAGCTCAGATGTTTGCTTTTCTGGATTTAGCTTTGCTGGAAGCACAAGAGAGGCAGATAAAGTCCCCATTTCTTCCTTGCCCAGAAGCTTCAATCTCTCTCTCTCTCTCTGTTTCTTCTGTGTTCAACTCCAAGATTGCAGGCAATCTGAATGTCGAAGTATAAGAAAAGAGACCCTGCTAGGTAGTTTGCTGTAGATTGGTTGCCTTTTTTGGAAATCGTTGCTTCCTTGGATTGTCTGTTTGCTTTGCTGCTTAGATTATCTAACGTTGGTGTTACTTTAAAGGCACAGTGTTTCATACGTGTACTAGTGTGTGTAACTGGTGCGTGAGAGATATTTACAGAGAAATGTAGAAATTGGGTTACAGACTTACAGTGCAGCTGCTTAGATTTTCAAGAAACCTTGAAAATTAGGGAACATTTTACAATTTTTTTATACATAAGGGAAGAAAAAAAATAATCCATGGCAAACTACTAAAAATACATTTGTAACACCACAAAATCAGGCAATCGGCAGCTAATAATAAATGAAAATCCCTAAGATGAGATCTGATTGGAAGGAGAGAATTAAGGAAAAAAATTTGTAATTCACTGATTGATGGTGGTAAAAAAAAATTTTCATTCTGCTGACAGCCTGACATTCTGTTTCTTGTAAAAAGTTGTTCATTTTGACGGTAGAAAAATATGAAAGTTGACGGAGCCCGGAGAATTAAAAGTGTTCAATATCTAATAAGTATGATCAAAATGTGACAAATTTTTATATAATGTACTAAATGTGACCAACCTTTAATAAGTCTAGGACAAAAAAGAGATAAACTATTTTTTTTTACTTATTATAAGCTCAATTACCCTTCAAAATTATTTAACAACTTAAGCTACTAGTCTATAACTGTCACGTTCAAAACGACTTTTGACTTTATTATATTGCTTTGGGTCGTAGAAGGGGTAGAGATGGAAGTTAGTATTCACGAGTCACGACCTAAATTTGGTCACACATTTTTTTTTTTCACTTAAAATTGACTAAATTCGTTATATATTTGGAAAATAAATAAAATAGAAATAGAAATTCCTGCGCCGCTATAATAATACATTAATACATTTAAAAAATAATTAGCCGACTTTAGGAGAGTGCATGGTTAATGACGGTTTTAGTCGCGTGTGGATTCCGGATTCCTTGCTGTATCACTACGTAATTGACGTTTTGCACTGTTTACCCTTCTCCACGTAGCTTCTCCTTTACTTATTATTATTTTACAAATATGATTCTGGTTAACATCTTCTTAATCGAGCTCGTTATAGAAAATATTTTAGTAAATTTTATCTTTTTTAAGTAATTTAAAATTTGTCAACGATCTTGTGTTCTAGTGGTACGAAGTTGCTCTTTTAAATGGTAGGTTATGGGTTCGACTGTTCGAGCTACAGTGTGGCGGTATTGACTATTTGTATTTCAGTAGTTTCAGAAAGTGGTGTGGATATAATAGGTGTGCCAATTGGTAAAGGGTTTGGCAAATTAAATGATTATTGTGGCAATAATGCAAGATATATAGTGATAAGACATATAGGTGGGTCGAACCAGACATGAAACTGTTTAGTTTGTTTTTGGCCATGAATGAATGGTGCTTGGCCTGTCTTTATATCCTTCCCATGATATCCAGTTTGGTATGTTCGTTAATTGTACAGATACTATCACATGTTAATACGTTATGCGCCTTTATCATGCTTTACTAACTCCATTATATTGATCCACATGCATTGTTGCCTTTTAGGGCAGATCAATTTAGGTTAGCATGTCTCTACCTGTGTGTGTGTTTTTTTTTTTTTTAAGGTTGCCTCCCAATAGTGTTAAAAACGCATAACAAAGAAATGCACCAATACACCAACAAACACATCATTTGGTACGCATAAAAAATGCACCATTAGGTACACATAAGTGCACCAGGCAGTGTTCGGAGACGCATCATAAGGTGTGGTGAGGTATGGTGCATTTTTCTTTGGTGCGATGTGCGTTTTGTGGTGCGTTTGTGTACTTCATTGCTATGGATTTCCTGACACAATAGGTACATTTTTACATACCTAATAGTGCGACCGCACGGACCGTACGTTAAGGCTTAGCCGCACTGAAATTTGACAAGTTTTAGATATGAGTGTATTAATGTATTCCCTAGTAAAAAAAAAAGTAATAAATTACTTGAAATTGGGCATTTCATTGTCGTACAGGACGACAAGAGGCATCGATTCAAAAGTCTTTTCTCAATTAATTTGATAAAAATAAATTTTTAGACCAAATTAATTGTTAATCAAAATTCTTAAAATTGATCGCGAAACTGAAATAATTAATTTTTGGGAGTTTATAGAAGAAAGGATGGCATGATAATTGAGTTTGTAGTAGCTAAGATAGTTGAGTATCGTACACGTAAATTATGGAATAGTACAGCCTCACAAAAAAAATATCTCATGTTTGGTTCAAAAGGTAGGTTATAGTAGGACATAAGCAAAAACAAACGAAATAATAATAGTAATAATAATAATAATAATGAAAAAATAAAAATTATACAATATATAAATATGTTCTAAATCATATACATACAAAAAAAAAATTATTAATTACATATTTCTTTCAACCATGGAAGAAAATACAATATAATCATACTTAATTTTAGGGTCTTTTTGGAAACCTAAACAATATTTTTCGGAAATATGATTTTCATAAAATGACTTAATTTTTCAGAAAATAATTTCATTTTCTAGTGTTTGTCTAAAGGACATAAAACTATATTTTTTTGTTTGGCTAAAAGTTAAAAAAATTATATCTTTTCTGTTTATTAGTTCATTTTCTGTAAAATGAACCTATTATTTGTTATACTACAACAACAATAATAATAAGTGGTAGTGGCTGGTGGTGGTGATGGTGTTAGACTCCTAGTGTTGGTGTTGGTGGTGGCGATATGGTGATGGTGGTGGTGGTTTTGGTGTTAGTGGTTGTGGTGGTGATAGTAATAATCTAAAAAATAACTTGTAGAGACATGAGCGAAAAGAGTGAGATGAAAAATAAAATATCCAAAAAATATAGCAAGACATTTTACGTCAAATTTGACATTTGTTTCGTTGACCAGAATGATGATTTTGCAAGCATTTTAATTTATTTTCTTTGAGTAGCCAAACATGCATGGGAAAATCTAAAAAAATGATCACTTCTGGAAGTCATTTTTCGAGTTTTCAAACGAACCCTTACACACACACACATACTAATTTTTTATGCACATTGCGCGAATGGTATAATACCCAATGTTTATTTTTATATAAGTACTTCAAAGTATATTAATACAATATTATATAGGAGTTGTTCATGCATAGGTAATTGAATGTTGAATTTGTTTATTTAAATCGATAATTCAAAGTATATAAATGCAAGATAATATATGAGAGATCAATTATAATTGTTTGTAAAAACGCTAGTCTAAAAACAATAGTCTAAATAAATACTACTTTTTGTTTGAATTTCTCGAAATCTTTTTAATTCTCTTTTGGATGAGTATGTAGCATTGTCGTTGTCTTCATCTTTAGTACTTGTCATATTCTTTTTTATTGGTACTGTGTCATGTGCAATTGGGTCATTGATGGTAGCATAAAAGGTAACGTCATGTAATGAGAGTGTGGGATAGGAAGTTATGAATTTGCATTGTTGTGTAGATGACTAGGATCTTAGTTGTACACTTGTACTATGAACTTTTGATCTTGCAAGCGTCTGTTAATATTTGACAATGATGGTTTTTCTCCATACATGTTTCATGTGTTGTAGATTCTCATGTGATATTTATTATATTTGTAGAAAGTTCATGAGTAGTATCTCTTATTCTAGTTTCATAACTTGTTTACTAGGTAGTAACAACAATGACTCTGTAAGTAGTCCGAAACTGATGCTGCAATGAGTCCAGTTTCATAAAAAATTTTCACATCCATTTTGCACTTGTTCATTTTAAAGTTCATATTTTTGAAATTAGTATGAATGAGTATAGTACTTGATTGTATGTGGGTGTGCGTGTGTGTGTATTTTTTCTTTTTTGTTGAATTGATACTAACATTGGAGTAGCCAATGTTGCTTTTTCATCATAATACATTAATACATGAAGTGAAATAGTTTGTCAATGTGTACATAAACCTTTTTAAAACAGTAAATACATACATCCTATATAAAGTGTTTTTGTTGTCAATGTTGATGCTGATTTTGCTTTTAATCTAAACAGGTTGAGTCCAGAAAATGAAATTAATTGTAAATTTATATTAGTTATAATATATATTTAAAGGATGCACAATAAGTATTTTACATACATGATCAATTAATGCTGCAACCGTGACTATTTTTTAAATTTCTTCATTTTCTGAATTTACAACACTAATTTAAGAATACACAATGAATATTGGATTATTCGCGCAATGCACGTGTGTTAACTAATTTTTTTTTAATACACTTTAACATGTTCATAATATATGTTTAACAATTATGCCAATTATGAAGTGCTACTCCTGCTAACCAGTATACACATCACGCAAGCACCACAAGTGTGCATTATTCTCTATGACCCGAGGCCACGTCAATTGCACCGGCTATATCCACTATTTTATTAAAAATTTAGGGTTAAATTTATACAATTCGATCATAAATAATTGAAAGACTAAATATATATCGTAAACTCGAGATGATTTATTGTGCTCTCCCGGTGGCCAAAGGTATGGTGGTTTCCGGCAGCCCAATGAATAAGCGTGTCTCCACATCGGTGTATGGCCTTTGTGGTTCATCATCTTCCTCAGAGAGGTGCAATCGCAATTGCACATCGCACTGGACAAAATCAACACTTTCATCAGTCAATAAATCAACCCAATTGCAAACAAAAATGAAATGCCACACGTGTTTTTAATTTTTTTTTTCTTAACTTATTTTCTCATTTGTTATATAAAAAAATTAAAAGGTTATAAATTATAAAATATAGGTATGATGTTTGATGTGTGGTGCATGTATATACACACACACACCAAGATAATGCAAATCATACATTTTATTAATATTGAAATTACTATGCAAATGGAGCAGTAATATATAAAGGTTAGTAAATTTTAAATAATCTTACCCTTTTTTTCAATTCAGCATTTTCTTCCTCCAATATTTTTTCCTGAAACAGCGAAATTACATTCATATTAATTGCTCCGTATGAGAAAATATAATCCACCAACAACACATAAGCTCCAGGAGTATATTTATCTATCTAGAGTTAATTCCAGCAATGATCCTCCGACTATGTTGATTTTTTAAAATTAGTCCCCAATTTTTAATTTGGACAAATTAGGTCCCTTGACTTTTTCTTTCCGACGTTGGTCCTTTCGTCAAATTTTGGTTAAATTGAGGTCAAATGAAGGGGTAAAATTGTCCATTCACCTGTTTAGTGTATTATTACTCGTATTTTTCATGTCATATACGCTGTATATATGAATATAATCTCAGTCGAAGTCTCAATCTAAGCCCTATAATGAGATTATATTCATATATATAGCATATAGGAAAGGAGAAATACAAGTAATAATACACTAAACATGTGAAAGGACAATTTTGCCCCTTCATTTGACCTCAACTTAACTAAAATTTGACGAAAGGACCAACATTGGAAAGAATTTGAAAGTCGAGGAACTTAAATTATCCAAATTAAAAGTCGGGGATCAATTTTTGAAAATCAACATAGTCGGAGGACCATTATTGGAATTAACTCTATCTATGTATATGGTGATTTGTGAAATTTACCTTTTCTCTAAGTCGATCAATTTGTTGCTTACATAGTAAACTCTGAATCAAATTTAAAAAATAAAAAAAAAGTATTGTTAGTATGCTTATATAAATCAACTATCAATGTTCTATGACACGACACATGATATAAAAATTAGAAAATAAAATAGGGTTAAGGTACCCTGTAATAAGATTCTTATCATATAATATAATATGTTAGCACCTTTCTTGCCCTAATGTTCCTTAAACTTATCGCCAGCTGTTCTTGTATCTGGTATAGATCATCAATGGAGCAGGAATCCAAGCCTTCTCCCAAAAGCTTTCTGTGAATAAATAATTAAGCATACTGAAAGCTTACTGCTTGGTGGAAAACACATGAAAGTAAGCATAAAACATCATAAACATTAAACTTATCAAAAATAAAAACAAACAGAAAACCTTTTGGACTGCTCAAGAACCTCAACCCTTTTACTCATTGCAGCAGCATCTTCTTTTTCGTGCTGCAGAAGTTCAATTGTCAACAAGATTTACAGACTCCTTAATCATAACAATCTCTTTAATTTAAAGCATAAAATCTTCCTATTTTTGGATGATAAGGGAAACCCACAATTATTATTCCAGAGTATGGATGGGTAAATCCCACCTTGTGACTCCAGCCAGCAAAGGACTACAAAGAGGAGACTAGCTAAATTTGTCCATAGGGCTCAGATCAAGAAGGCCAATAAGCCGCTTCCACTGGAAGTTGAACTTGAAACCTTATGCACTAGTATAGAATTGTACATCTGCTACTGTTATAAAGGAATTTTCGCAACTGTTGTATAACCTAGCAGTCGCGGATTACCAAGCTAACAGGCTGACAAACTTGGTTGGGATTGTCCTCTGGCAATGAATTCGGGTTGGAAGGAGTCTCAGAGAAGATAAAATTGCAGAATAATAAGAATTAAAAGCATTGCAGATGAAAGCAGGCTCACCTGCAAACTTGTTTCACTTGATTTTTTGTACTGTCCCAAATTCTTGGCACTGTTCATGTACCGCTCTATTGTCTTGTTAGTGCTACATATAAACATCCTTAAAAATCACCACAGGAATAATACACACAAAGAGAGACAATCATACAAGACTGGTCCAAGTACATGGGATTCTATATGGATTAAACAACATCATCAGTTTAGTCTGGTCTTTTGTTTATTAGATCCATAATATGGGAGAAAATCATATGTTAGAGCATGAGCTTGCAGCGTCTTAGGCGTATATATAGAACATTTTTACACAATTTGGATCTAAAATTGAATCCAATAGTTATTCCATGGTCTCCACTTTTCATCAAAGTATATATTTATATGTATAGACAGATTGATGAGACTGCAAAATGGCATCAAATAATTATGTGTAGAAATCTTGAGTTTGGTCTGCACGGACAGTTCAGTTGGTTCATGGCTAAAAGATTGTGGACAAGGATACAAGATCGAGCCACGGCAGCTAGAGTTACATCCAATATGGTGGGCTCCTTGTAGACACCATGTATTTTAATCCTCATAAAATTTAGAAGGTGTAAAGACTTATCTAAACCAAGCATATTGTAGGCAAGTACTTTGTAGTTGGTTGGATAAATGTGACTCTTTATAAGAGGTTTGGTGTAAGGTGCTATAATGGAGTGAGACAACATTAAACAAAGGTTGTTCACTTTCAACCTTAAAATCCTATGTTTCATTCAACACAGCACCTGCAGCATTCTTCAATAGCCATAAATAACCTTTATTTTATGGTTGAATCATCACTCACATCACTATAAAACCCTCTTCAGGCCAGGGTGTTATTTCATTATACTCAAGAGAATCAATTACCTTTACTATCATAACCTATTTGTCCTTGAATTCATCTAATCTTCTTTACCTGATCAACTAGCTAATTAATTAAGCATCTAAAAAGTAGAGTCAGTAGCATTCAAAAAAAAAAAACCTACTTCAATGAGTTCACTCCACTAGACATAATTACCGATCTGTAATTTGTTAATGAGAAGTACTTAAATTTAAGAGAAAAGTTAATTTCAAAAGACTAGTCCAATAGGTTGGAGAACTCTTAACTTAAAGTATCATGCTATAATCTTTCATGAAATTGACGTGAGATCTTTAGCCAGACTCCGACCTCTCTTATGGGACAAGAGTGAACAGTCAGTCACGCCAACCAAGCTCGTTTAAAAAGTTGTACAACTTTGATTACCATCTCAAAGTCAAATTCCCATAACCTCACTTATCAACCAATGAACCATGACAAAGGAAAATTGGTCGCTCATATCAAATGAAATAACAATTTTAGTCTCAAATTGTTCAACATGAGCATGTATATATAGACTCCAATTATATATTAACCATGTTGTGTTTTTTATCTTAGTTATGAAAAATGTTTATTGAAGGCCTCAACAATTAAATTGTAATTCTAAAACTCTAAAATTTTCAACTAAATCAAATAATATGTGAAAATAATCGACTTAAAAGATATATGCTTCATTGCTTAAATGAGGGGTCTCAATGGCATTCCTCAACCTAGTCAGTTGATGAAGAACCAGTATAACATATTGACACAGCAGCATAAAGCAAGAACTTGATCGAAAAGAAGAAATTATTAATTCCTAAATTCTTGCTAAATTAAAGTTTTAAAACTAACTTAGTGTTTGCTTTTATCATTCCAGATTTCTTAGACTTCGTCGGGTATATCCTAATCTCCATGAACCCACCTCAAGCTCATGAAGAAGTAAATCGAGCCAATCTAATAATGAGAACTGAATTAACACCAAACTATACATTTCTGCGCACAAGAAACCCAGCCCAAGTATAAGATGACTAGCTAGGAAGTTTTAAGTATAAGCCTCGAGTTGCCACAAGTTGGACTGCTTAGTTTTGGACCATCATTATAAACTAGCAATATGTTGGGAGAGATGGTACGGTAGAGGAATGCGGAGGTTGAGAGTAACTCGTTGTTAGCTATCGTGAAAATTCAAGCTGCGGGGAGTAACAATGGGTGGCATCTATGGCCATCTAGTGGTGGTAATACAACATCTTTTAAAGAAGAATTACTAAAGTTAGCACTTTGACTCACATCCATAAAAAAAAAGTCAAAAAATAAGCAGTTTGAATGATATTTTTATTAGAAGCCGAGCATTTGAGATTTTAATTATATTAAAAAACACCAAGAAAATTAGGTGAGTGTGCCAATTTCACAATCTTTTAATTTTAAGTTTCTTGTTATATTTATTTTTAAAAGACCAAAATCACACAACACTTTAAAGCTTTAAAAATTGTATGTACATGTCATCAACATTAAACAACTAAGGACTAAAATTATTCAATTATAATTTATGAACTAAAACTACCCTTTTCCCTATGTCTGCAATTACTTCCATATCCCTATTAATGTTTCTTTGAGGGAAGGCAAAAAGTAAAAAGAAACGAAGAAATGTATAGTAGATCGAGGTTTAGCAGAAGTTAAGGTCCACCTCATATCCTGCAGGATCCTAGTACCACGATATGTCATGTCATCACCAGAGTTGGTGGGGCATGCACAGTTTTACAAGTATAAAAGGTTAACAATTAAACTTCCTACCTAGATCTCTATGTATATATAATAGAGTTTTAACTTGTTTAACTAATAAATAGCTTTAAAATGATATTCAATTCCTAAAACATTCATGATATTCAACGTTAAATTGATGAATTTGCATTTTCACACAGCCTCATATGGGAACTCATCAAATATATAATTGGTGCAATGTAAATTCTAATAAACAAATGTTTTTTTAAATAGTTTTTTAGGCTAGTATTATTTTTAAAGCACACATGTAGATTTAATAAAATAAAATAATTATAAGATTAAGAGATTTAGATATGTTAAAACATATATTGAATCTAGCTAACATTTACTTTAACAAAACAATGAAATATCAACGGATTTATGTAAGGATATATGTGTACTTCAAAAAATTACCTTCATATATTCTTAAATAGCTAGCTAGTAAGCCTAGTATAATTTATTTTTTTCGATCGTTACTTTATTACAAGGAAACTATGATTAGAATCATATAAGAAGTTCACATGCATAGTTCAAGTGGTCAATCAATTCAAAATAAGTTAATAACTTTGTTTTGATAGCAATTACAGAGTGTAAAAGCGGTGAGAATCACCCATATATTGGAGGTTGAAACCTAAAAAGAGAAAATATATACATTAAATAAGTGTCCCCATGTACTAATGATTTACTGTATTCCTAGGTAGTTGAAATAAGATGACATGATTTAATACTACCTATACTAAAAGATAACCAATACTAATATAATTAGGGTATAGAAAGAAAAAACTCCAATCTTTAAAAAAAAAAAATCAAAAGAAAATACTTTTTTTTAGTAGATATCATGACCTTTTATTTGGGGAGTCACCCGATCTGGTTATTGGCGAAAATACATTTACTTATTTATTTGAAACATAAAAATAAAGAAGGTAAAACAAAACATACCAAAAAAAATACAAAAAGATAATTGATGTAATTCCAATTATATTCTTCTCCGATTCAAATCTTAATTTGTGCATGTAGATAGTGAAAATGGGTTTCTTCCCTCAAACAATTAAGATAATCCAGAAAGTCATGGAACTAGCTAGAACTATATTATATGAGATGGAAAGCAAAATCTAGGTCTAAGAATTGAAGGGCAAGGATGAAGTATCAAGATTCCAAGTCAAGCTAAAATGATCATCATCATCTGCAAGCTAAGCTAAGGAAGAAAACAGGAATCTTAAAAAAATTTCTGATGAACTCACAGACACAGACAGATGACAGATCATCATGGTAGAGTAAAACCAATGACCAGTGTACTTGGTACTAGCCAACATAATAAGTCTGATCATATATATGGATAATATAATTAAATAAAAAGATCTCTTTTTTATTTTCTTAGCTTGATGATATTAAAGGTGATGAGACAGGTGCAAGAGCGTACCAAGAACTTGACGAGAACTCATAAAGCTTTCCAGTGGGGGAGAAGACGATGAGTGTAATCTCAGAATCACACAAAACGGAAAGCTCAAAAGCCTTCTTCAAAAGCCCTCTTCTCCGTTTCGAAAAGCTCACTTGTCGGCTCGTCGCGTTTTCTATCCGTTTCAGTTCTGTCTTTCCTCTCACCATTTCCGACAACCTCAGAAGAACAAAAAAAAAAAAAAAAACCCAGATTAGTTATATATGGTTTAAAACAAACCAGGAAAAAGTGAAATAATAATGTAATCTAATTGAAGTTTCCGGAAATAGAAAGGGGGTGAGGAAGACAGGTAGGAATCGGAGTTGAAATTGTTTGACTCCCAAAAGAGGAAAGGGCTGCGTGCTTATAAAAACCTTGCTTTTCTGGGTTTTCTCAGATCTGAAAGATGGAGGCTGCTGGCTATATATATTCAACTGTGCTGTTCATCACAAACCCTAAACGCAATCTTTTATGGGTTTCGTTTCTTCTTCTCGATCGATCTCAGGAGATTCGCTCTTTATCTGTTGCTATCTTCAAATTTCTTGCATTTTCTGCAGCTCCAGTAATAAGCAACGTTTAAGGCCAAGGAATCACCTTTGCCTCATCGCTTTTCTTCTTTTGGTAAACGTAACTGTCATAAAACCAGTGACAACTAATTTTATAACACCCAATCCTAAAATAGAAATTCCCACTATTTTTTCTCTCTATTTATTTTTTTTCTTCATTTGCTTAATACATTAAAAAAAACATTGCATAAAACGAGGTCAATCGATATTAGTACGATTTTTTTTTTTTTGGACAACATACTAGTACAATTAATTCATAATTAATAATAGATGTCGAATATCACCGGCGAAATCCTTACAAATGTGTAAACCTAGTTACTGACCATTAGATCTTGTAACTGTCTGATCTGCGCGAAAATTTGCTTTGCAAATGAACATGCCACATGTTAGGTCTCTAATCTCTCCTACACAACCCTCTAATAGCTTCAGTGATTTGAAATAAGGATCCCTACTTTGCATCCACTTAGGATTTTCCTAACAACAACGTTTGAATCACTTTCTAATTTCACTTATTCCCTAACACTATTCAAGTAACGTCTATCCTTCTTTCTTTTCTTTTTTCTTTTTTTTTTTTTTTGAGTAAAGTAACTTCTATCCTAAAAAATAAGAGTAATGTATAATAGTTAAGTTCAAACTATTTTTTATATGCGTGCAAATATAAAATAATTTAAAAAAAATCAAAATAGTATATAAAACATTTTACAAAGGAAAAATACAATTCAAAATGTCACCTAAATAGTGGCATTTTCAATGCATGTTTAGATCGATATAAAATCACCCACCAATTTTTTAATGTAAAAAAATTTTCAATATTTTATTTTTCATTGCAATTAAAACCAATCAATTAACTTTAAAAGCACATTTACAATATATGAAAACAATTGATATTATATGCCGAACATAATATTAAAAAAAATGGGGTCCATATGCCAAACCCAGCTCTGACTTTGTCATTCAAAAATAATTCACACATTTTCAATATGGTATATTGATATATTTTTCAATTTAAGACGATTGGGTGACCTGACGCCCTATACTTTAAAGGGTAGTTGAGATTGATATCAAAGCTAAATATAATTTAACTACCATATATGTCTAATGCATCATAGCATTCATTTCTTTAATTACCTTAGCTACAAAATGGAATATATTATACATAGAGGGTATGAGGCTATAGTGTTGTTTTTTTGAAGGTAAACGTAGCTATTCCATTAATTCATAACATAAAATGTTTACATCAACGATCAATGAAATGGTAAACCATTCCTTACAGTCAGACATAGAAACAACTTTTCTAACTATGCTATAGAAAACTTGAATCGCAGACTGTTTCATAACTAGGAAGCTATGTTCCTTCAAGGAGCTTAAAGCTTCATCAAAGATCTGGGTCTTCGTCATCATTCTTTTTTGCTCGCCCAGGATAAGATCAACACTTGCCGAAACCAAACTAAACGATTTATGCTAATGATAATGAAAAGCTCGTGAAAGTAACGAGAGAAAAAAAAACCCGTGAAAGTAACGAGAGGAAAACACAATAATAAAGAAAATAAAAAGTGGTAAAGCCAAAGTAGGGTTGAGAGTTCAAGACTACCAACACAAACCCCAATACCTACCTACTATTATTTTATTCAAAGGGAAAAAAAACGGAAGAAGAAGATCTGTGACGGTGGTCGGAGGCGGACAGAGCTGCGACGGTGGTCGAGGCGAAAGAAGAGCGAGAGCAAACATAGAAAGTGACCAAAACCGCCGGCTCAAAGCTCCATTAGAGCTCCGGCCGGAGGCCAGTGATGGAAGCCGAAGTTGAGCAGTAGAGAAAGGCTTTTTTTTAATAGATCTTTATTTTATTCATATTTTTGAATTTAAAAGACATTCATATGCACATAAAAAAGTTATGCTTATTAAATAATCGTTCAAGTTAAGTAGAGGTCTCATATTCAAGTTTTAAGGCCTCATCTGCTTTGTCACTCATGAGGTCCCACGATATGATTAGTTATAATGAGTGGTTCTAATTGACTAACTAAGAAAACTTGTAGTTATACAAAATAAATAAATAAATAAATAAGGAGTAAATAAATTGATGCATTAGTATATTATACTTTTTGCATATGGTGGAGTTTGTGTTTCTCAGCTCAATGAGATAATTAATATAATTATTGGATATGGATTATCGAATAAGTATGGCCGTATGGGAGTGTTTATTTAGTTTTTTTTCAAATAATTAATCAAAACCGAATCAACGAATAATTTTCAGAAAATATTTTGAGAAAATGACAGTTTTAGTCCATTAATTATTATTCTATACAATTTTTTTCATTTAGTTATGTTGACAGTGGCAATTTCGACCCATTGTTTATAGATTTTGTTAATAACTTAATATTAACAATTTATTTTGAATTTCTAAGTTATTAAATGATATATTGGTTATTTTGTAAAATTTTCTCAACTTCTCTCAATGAATCTTCATATATACGCTACACTTACTACATAATAACGTCTTAAGTTACACAAAACAATAGTCTAAATTGCACTTGTTTAACAAACACCAAAACCACCAAACACTTACTACATAATAACGTCTTAAGTTACACAAAACAATAGTCTAAATTGCACTTGTTTAACAAACACCAAAACAACCAAAAACATCTAAGGGTTGCACAAAATACAACCTAATTTGCAAATGAGTTAATAGGCACCAAAGTAGCCAAATGATAACTTAAGTTACACGGTTAACACTTAACAAGCCAAAAAAAAAAAAAAAGATTTATCTAAATGTATAACACATACTTTCAATTATTTTGCTTATATATATATATATATATATATGAAGATTCAAGGAGGGAATTTGATTTTTTTTTTTTTACAAAATGACATGTATATCCTTTAATAATTTAGAAGTTCAAAATAAATTATTAATGTTAACAAAATTTATAAGTAATGGATTAAAAATGTCACTTTCAACATAACTAAAGGGAAAAAATTGTATATGATAATAATTTATAGAGTGAGTCTACAATTTAGGGATAACTAATGAAGTAAACCCGTTGTTTTCCCAAATTTTTTTTTTTGGATTTTCAATTGGAGGTAAGAATTTTCTATCCGAAATTCACATATCAATAATTTTTTTTTTAATACTACTAACTCTGTTACAATATAATATCTGTTCATATATACTTTATCAGTCTATTAGAGTACAAATAGTCAATAGTGCTCAAACCATAACGTCTTATTTGAAAAAGTCACTCCGTGTCACTTAGACCACAAGACATTGGCTTCACATATCAATATTATTGACCACAAATCCACAATGCTCCATTTAAATATGTTGTAGAAATAAGGACGAAGCCCATTTCAAAAAAAAAAAAAGGACGAAGCCCAAATGTCCAATTCTACCGATTGCTTAACTAGGCTGACAACCCCTAAA
Source organism: Ipomoea triloba (assembly GCF_003576645.1). Classification (NCBI taxonomy): domain Eukaryota; kingdom Viridiplantae; phylum Streptophyta; class Magnoliopsida; order Solanales; family Convolvulaceae; genus Ipomoea; species Ipomoea triloba. The sequence goes on along the minus strand of NC_044923.1, from coordinate 412,902 downwards.
ATGGGCCAACTATAAACCCATTACAATAGGTGTATCATGTATGTACCAACATATGGCCCATTATATTACTGGATAATCGATCTATTCTAAGCTTTTTGAAACTTCAAACTTTAGAGGTGGCTACATTTTGAGCTAGTCTGGGTCATAAGCCGGTTAGGAAGCTATAGACTGAATTTGGGTCCTTGCCAAGGGAGATCGAGCTCATATAGTTCAAGGTTTGTCCGTTCTTAAACTAGTTTATAGTAGTCATATATGGTGCAAATACACCAATATTCAAGTTTGAGGTGCATTTTCTCCTTAATCTTGTTGAGTTGGTCAGAATGATGTGCTGAGAGTTCGAGTGACTGTAGTCAGTAGACGATTAAGGATCCCTTACTCTTATATTGTTGGGTGTGAGACTCAATTTTTGGTCCATATTTTTTAAATTTTACTTTTATTACTAATTGAGCTGTCCATGTGAACAAAAAGAAGATGTAAATGATATAAATAAGATCAAATCAAAAGATATAATAAAAGTAAATCTTTTTAACAATTTTTCATTATTTAAGAAACCAAATCAAAATGAGAACATAAATGGTATTTGAATAGGAGATATACCCGATTCGATTTGATGTTTTAGGGTTCAAACTTTGATCAAATTACATTTTGTAGTCGGAGTTCACGAGTTCAAAATAGGAAGATACGGACCTAATAATAATTGGCAAAAAAGAGGAAGAAAAAAGCAAAAGGGAAAATGGTGCCCTTTTCACTTGGCTACCACTTTCTCCACGCTAATTTTGCAGCATATATATATTTGTCGTCATGAATCCCTGATTTTCTCTCTTTCTCGCGTTAAGTTTAGATCCTGTATTCTCTTACGTATACTCACTATATGGTCGTAGATAAGGAACTGATTACGTAAATCCCGTGTGCCCAATTTCCCGATTCATTTATTTTTGTTTCTTTTCCTGAAATGTCTTTTTCTTCGGCTCCCTCTTCTTCCACGACGGCGACGACGCCGGCAGCGGATGCGATGCAGGAGGAAAGCCAGAAGCGAGACGAGCCTGCGACCAAAGAGAAGGAAATGGTCCACAAGACCAAGGTTATTCAGTTTCTGGGCAGAACCACTCCCATCATTCTCCAGAATGACAATGGCCCTTGCCCTCTTCTTGCAATCTGTAAACCCCCCTCTCTCTCTCCTAGGGTTTTTGTTCATACGCATGCTCAAATAAACAAATTCGTATCGCATGTTGACTTTTTTGTTTTACTCTTTGGTTGTTAGCTATGTGATTGTTCTTTGTTTTTGAATCTAATTAGTATTGTGTGGATTAAGAAATGATCACTTCAGAGTGATTTATGTACCTTGAGACTGATTTATGATATAAGAAATGGCTGGTATGATCAGCAAGTGATTTATGTTAGTGTTTCAAATTTTCACTCGTGGCAGGATTTGAGGACTGATGATTATGTTTCTTTTGTAGTGATGATATGGTGAATTGTTGGATAGACTAAAAAACATGTACTCTGGATGGAAATTTCAGATATAGATTGCATTTTTATTGTCAACTTGAGTTGCACTGTGTGAATTGAGGTTTGGGTAGTGCATGTTCTTCAGTTGTACTGTAATGTATCAGTGTTAGTCATGACTCAAACTGAGTATTGTTTGCTGTCATATGCATGATCTTTAAGAGTGAGGCTTGTCAATTTTGTAAAGTAACTGTATACTAATGTGCGGCATGAATTTTCCAGTACCACAACTGATACAAAGAAATCAAAATATTCTCAAGTGATGTCTGGTGAATTAGTGTGAAAAGAAACAAAATAATAGACTCGCTTAGGTGAGAGAAAGTTGAATATGAAATCAGTTTCCTTTCATCTTTACTCCATAGAGCTTAAATTTAGTTTCTTTTAAATATAACTGATGCTCTTGTACCAATTTTATATATTTTCTGTTCCTTCACCTTTTCGTTTGAAATTAGATACCAATTCATTTCTAAGGTCTGTTATGATTTGTGAATTTGGTGCTACTTATTACCTAAGGTAGCTGAATATGCCATGGATTGTGCCCTCATGTGATGAGTTTTCCTGTAAAATGAAATGCTTTCTTTCATTATTTCTTCCTGATGATGAGTTTATCATATTCTGTATATCTAGGCAATGTGCTCCTGCTGAAGAACAACTTGAATTTGAGTCCTGATGTCCCCGAGGTTTCACAGGAAAAACTGCTATCTCTTGTTGCAGAGCGGCTTATTGATTCAAACAGTAATGTCAATGTAATTCTTTTTTGTTGCTTCATTTGGGTTTGTTAATTATATATACTGTACCCAAAAAAATGACAATAAGAATATTGAATTAGATTACAAAAGATATTTATGGCCTTACCATGTTATCATTTTTTTAAAGGTTTCTTAATTATTTGTACCAGAAAAGTTTCGTTTCTGTTTCCTAAATTTGTGATTTTTGACTGCTTATATTTGGGGTCCAGGACAAAGATGCCGGATATGTTGAGAATCAGCAGCAGAACATTGCTGATGCCATTGATTTGCTTCCTAGACTTGCAACTGGAATTGATGTAAATATAAAATTCAAGAGGTAGGTGTTTTTCTGTTTGTTACTATATCTTTTGTTTTTTTGGTGACATGTAGTGCTAATTTGTAATTGAGAGCTTGAATAAAATTTTATTTTTCTTTTCAGAATTGATGACTTTGAGTTCACCCGAGAATGTGCGATTTTTGATCTGTTGGATATTCCACTCTATCATGGTTGGATAGTTGATCCTCAGGTATTAGCTATTTCCATAATTTTTTTTTCATCTATACCATCTTCCCTTTAACTGATACATTTGATGGACCATTCTGGAAAAAGAGTGTTTTCACGTTTATAAATTGTCGCCACAGTGGCTTGAGCTCTGATTCTTGTCTACCAGGATCATGATACTGCAAATGCAATAGGATTGAAGTCATATAATACTTTGATGGGGGAGCTTGTTGCTCTTGAAACAGAACAAATGGAGAGTGAGCATAAGAAAAGTGCTGAAGATGATGTTATTGATTTTGCTGCTGCAACAACTGCAGCACTAGGGGTACCTTCACCTAGCCTTTCAAGAGGTAGATCTTTTGATGATTCTCCTGTTTCTGTCTCTGATCACCACCGTAAGGCAAGAAAAGGGGACCTGGAAGAAGAAGAGGAGTTGATGAGAGTCTTGAAATTGTCAGAGGTAGATAGCCCTGCTTCATCAACAGTTGATGTACTCGCTGACGGACCAAATTCAATCAATGAGAGTGCTGTTGTAAAAGATATTGAGCCACTAGTTTTTGTCAAGACATCAGAAGCAAATTCTGCCAAAGACTCTTTCCAGCATGAATCTCCAATACCTGGTGTAGTAGCAGTGTCTGATGATTGTATCCAGTCTGGCAATTTCACTAATAACCCAAATTTTAGTCTTGAATTGTCTCCAGGGGTAGTTGCTAGTTTCTCTCCTAAGACTGATCTGGAGAATGCATCCAAAGATTTTGGAAAGACAAATTTTCCAGTTGAGAAAGAACATGTACCCCCTGAGCCATCTGCGCAAGTTATTTCATCTGCAAGTGAAAGCCATGTTCAGATTACTGGATGTGAAAAGGAACTTGGGGGTCAATCCACTTCCTCTACTGATGGAAACGTGGCAGAAAATAATAAAAATGGCTCTGACATTCTGTCTTCATCTAGTTCATTGACACCGTGCATAGACTCTGATTTGTCTAGTGGAAGAAAAGACATAAATGAACCTGAAACTTTTTCTTCGAGTGTTGATGGCAGTGAGCCTATCTATGAAGGAGAGGAATGCATAATGGAATCAGAAGCCAGAACCTATGAAAATCGTGAACCAATGTATGAAGGGGAGGTGGTTCTAACTGCACAAGTGGGCGGAGACCCTAGAGATGTTCCAAACTCGAATCCCAAGCATGGAATCACTCCGAGGGAAGGTAAAGTTTGCATAAACATACTGATTTCTTCTTTTGCTGTTGTCATATTCTTCTTATTTTTTTTGACCACGATGTTGTGGTTTAACCAAAATATGATATTTACTCTCTGGAATTCTATCAGGAGAATTGGTCAGGACCTTCCTGAAGAACAGTGCCAGTCAACTGACTATCTATGGGTGAACAGACTTTTTTTGCTCCTTACTTACTAGTCATTCCATTGAACATGCCTTGTTTTTTTGGGTGTAACAAATTCTCTCTCTCTCTCTCTCTCTCTCTCTCTCGCAGATTGTTTTGCTTGCGAGATGGTCTTAAAGAGAGAGAACTTTGTGTTTTCTTTAGGAACAATCATTTCAACACCATGTTTAAGGTCAGTTAAATTGGAAAATTTGCACTTGTTGTATGAAAGGGTTCATGTGTATTGGCTCTTCATGTAATTTTACAGGACATAAGTGCCTAATATAAACATTTGTGCAGTTTGAAGGGGAGTTATATATTTTGGCTACAGACCAGGGATTTATAAATCAGCCTGATTTGGTGTGGGAAAAGCTCAATGAGGTAAGATTTCCTGACTTGAATGACACCGTTAAATTAACTTTTAACAAGTTTTAACTTTCTGACATCACCCAGCTGTCTGATCAGCCACCAAAATCTGCTCTTTTCATCTCCATTAGTCATATATCTTGATCTGATTTGCTACTACAGAGCTCTTATTCATAGAAAATAATCGGTTTTCTTAGGTGAATGGAAACACAGAGTACGTGACTGGTAATTTTAAGGAGTTCAAGGCGGAAACTATTGCAAGTACACCATGGGATGAGCAGAGTGCCTTAGCCAGTACAGCTGTACGTAGTTTTTTCTCTATGAAGTTTCTATGAATTTTTCTAGCGGCTTTTAAATAATGACTTCGACTATTAATCTACAGGACTACCTTGCCAGCATTGACAATGCAGCACAAGGGCAATCAAGTTTCAAGTAATTATCTGAATTTCGCATTTGTATAATTGCAATTTGGTTTGATTATGTAGCTGAGAAACCTTATTCACTATAAGGGGCATCTATATACACAGCCAAACACAACATGAAGGGTGGAGATAGCTTGAACATTCTCATCCACGCAACCTAAGCATCTGTTCCTTTTATTTTATGTTTTTGAAAAAAAAAAATGTTTGGTAGTTAAGTTGAAAAATATTTTTCAACTTTAGTGCTAAAGATAAATTGGAAAACAGATGGGGATGAATGCTAGATTGCTAGATGATTATATTACAACATTTGTTTTCATCATTTGGCAGTTCCGATCTCCAATTGGCAATAGCTCTTCAGCAGCAGGAATTCGAGCAACAGCAGGCACAACAGCAGAATCGTAATCAACAGCAGCAGCCAACTATAACTGGAGGGTCGGGATTGATAACAGGTCCTCAGGTAGCTCTCGGAACTTCTGATATATGTTCTCCATAATACACACACACACACGTATACATATATGTTAGTCGTTACTAAAAGATGTGCACATACATCCAAGCTTTGAAGCTATATAATTGATCGAGTTGGTAAGAATGCACGTATGCTTTCTGCAGGTATCGAGGTACAGTGGACAACAGCAGACCTCTTCGAGGCAGGAGCCAAAGTCATCGAAAGATAAATGCATTGTGATGTAAGATGAGCGAGCATGTTATTGTGAAGGTGTGATGTAAATGATGGTGACATTTTGGATTTTCCCTCTTCCTTTATACCAATAAACCATATTTCCAATTAAAACTCCGCTTTTTATCTCGTGTATATATACAGTCGGTGTATATCATCTCTAGTTAGAATCTTGCAATTCAGATGTTGATGTTCTTCAAGTTTTATGGCTGTCGGCATTTTGTGACTATGTCAGTGCTACCTGTTCTTTCTAGTTGTGCATATTTTGCTTGTCTGGGAAGGTTGAATTTTGAATCTAACCCCCCACCCCCCGGGGGGCCACCATGTTTTAAGAATTGGTAGCACCGACACTCAAAAGTGGCCATATCTAATGGAGATTGATCTCCGGTGAAATACAAAAATTAAGGTATAATTATGTCCATAAAAGAATGACTGGGTTGCCAATGTAATTATAAGGTTAGGTCTGATGATTGATGTGCATTTAGGGCATATTTATCCTTGAATAAGAGTTAAATTCTATTAGTGTGCGATTCAAATTAAATGTTATGCATGGCGATATAGTCGTGGTTCATACAAACTAGACTTGTTTTTGAGACACACTTTAAGGAAAAAAAACACCTTAGAAATGAAAAGAAACCGTACAAGAAAATTAGGAAGCCGGGGAAATTTGCAAAATGACAAATTCTTTTACTCCATGTTATACGCCGCTTCCTACTAAAAATAGAAACGGTGGGATATTTCGATCATACAAGTAATAGAAACAATGAGATATTTCAATCATACAAGTAATTAGAAAGAAAATGAAAACGTGTGGTTTCTTCCAAATTAAAATTGTCTCATTTTTCTTTTTTTAGGCGAGACAGCACCAAAAGCATCGGTATTAAGGCTCTAAAAACGAATAAATTTAGGATAGTACCAGCTGTTATCTCTATCATTTTGATTTGTATGTTGCATTGAAAACATTCTACTTTCATTATTTTGTTGGAAACCGTGCTCAAAATTATCCTTACATTGTTAAAGAAAAAACAAATGTATTGTATACTAATCATATTTAGTTTTGGGAATAAATACGGAGTAATATTTAATAAATCAATGCATACTAGTTAAATGTAAGAGAAATTTAAATATTTAAACAATACTTATATATTCCATAGTATTTTATACGGAGTAACAGAATAAGTAGTTGGACGTTATCGTCAAAACACTAGCGGTGAGCCGTGACGGAGGGATCGCTGTCAGATTAAATACAGTACATTTTTGCCGGCAAAACAAATCACGACCGTCAACGTATCTTTGGCCCCGAAAAACATGGGATTTTAATCATAAGATCTCAGATCCAAATAATCCAAATCTCACAATAAATACTGCGCCACCATCACTGCTTCATATATTTCACTCCTTTCAGCTAAAGATTACTCTTTTCTGTCTGTCTTATACGTGATGGGTTTTCCGGCGAACGGGTCATCGGAAAAGGCGGCGCTGAAGTTTCTGATCTACGGGCGGACGGGGTGGATTGGCGGCCTGCTGGGGAAGCTGTGTGAGGGTCAAGGGATCGAGTACGTGTATGGGTCGGGGCGGTTGGAGAATCGGAGTTCGTTGGAGGCCGACATCGCCGCCGTTAATCCGACGCACGTGTTTAACGCCGCCGGAGTGACCGGCCGTCCCAACGTGGACTGGTGCGAGTCGCACAAGGTGGAGACTATTCGCACCAATGTCGCCGGAACCCTCACTCTCGCCGACGTCTGCCGGGAAAAGGGCCTCGTCCTCATCAACTACGCCACCGGCTGTATCTTCGAGTACGACTCCGGTCACCCCCTCGGCTCCGGCGTCGGCTTCAAGGAAGAAGACACCCCCAACTTCATCGGATCTTTCTACTCCAAGACCAAAGCAATGGTGCGTATAAAGTTTGGGAATTTTAAGGTTTTTTCTATATCGGAAATTTTAAGGTTTCTATCACCACTCTCTGTATGAAGTTCGGGAATTTTAAGGTTTTTCTATACCGAAAATTTTTAAGGTTTTTTCTATTTCGGAAATTTTAAGGTTTCTATCACCACTCTCTGTATAAAGTTCGGGAATTTTAAGGTTTTTTCTACATCGGAAATTTTAAGGTTTTTTTTCTATTTCGGAAAATTTAAGGTTTTTCTATGTCGGAAAATTTAAGGTTTTTCTGTTTCGGAAATTTTAAGGTTGATTTGTGTTTTTTCTTGATTGGATTGTGTTTTTGTTTGGTTTAGGTGGAGGATTTACTGAAGAACTACGAGAATGTGTGCACATTACGAGTGAGAATGCCAATCTCATCGGATTTATGCAACCCCAGAAACTTCATCACCAAGATCACACGCTACGAGAAGGTGGTGAACATTCCGAATTCCATGACGATCTTGGACGAGCTTCTCCCCATCTCCATTGAAATGGCGAAGAGAAACCTCACCGGAATCTGGAACTTCACCAACCCCGGAGTCGTTAGCCACAACGAGATTCTTGAGATGTACAGAGAGTATATTGATCCAAAGTTCACCTGGAAGAACTTCACTCTAGAAGAACAGGCTAAGGTGATTGTTGCTCCCAGAAGCAACAATGAACTTGACGCGACCAAACTCAAGACAGAATTCCCAGAGCTCTTGTCGATTAAGGATTCGCTTATACGCTATGTTTTCCAGCCTAATAGGAAGACTCCTGCCACGGCTTGAAACTCAAGATCGAGTTTTTGCTTGATTGCTTGCTGGGTTGGGTGGATATTTGTTTGGATTCATCCTCAGCTGCTTCACATTGTTGTGTATTGAATGAATGTTGTTGTATCTCTATTGTTTCATCTTCAATAAAATTGGGAATGGAATGTGGAACATCCTAAGATCTTTGTTATTGGCAAATTATACCATGGACCAGATCTACCTAGACCTTGGTCAAAAAATAACTATTAGGATTCTATATCTGTTTGTATTAGGATTCACAATTTGAGTGCAGAAAAGAGCCCACTCGGTTGGTTCTTAGGTGGCAAATTGTAAGGAGGATACAGGATTGAGCACTAGCAGTTGCAGTGCAAAAAAGAGGGTTCCTAGGTGGTAGCTATAGACCGTTTACACTTAAAATGTGGTACTCTTCGTGGACACCAAGCATCAATCCTCCCACTTAATGAACCGTTGAGTCACTGTGAGTTACCTCTCTACTATTCTGTTTGTTGGCCAAGGGGGCGAGGGAATTTTGCCAGTGTGCAGAACTAGTGCAGAAAAGATTTGAGTGGATATGGAAAAAGAACATTCATTAATTGAAATAATAAAGTACACTGATGATCTCTCAACCATCTACAGTTAGCTAGTTGGGGAACAACCCATTGCACAATACAGGAATCTCATTGAAAGAAACTAAATCACATTTCTGCCTGCCGGAGATGCTAAGCATTATATCAAACTAACACAATCACGCTTGCTCTCCGGTTTTCTGATCACTAAAGCAGGCACTTCATGGACTCCGGTCAGTGGCCGTTGGCCACTGCTGAATTCGTTTCTTTCTTGGCATAGAATCTCCGGTACTTGGAATCAACCTCGGTGAGGTAGTAGGTGCCCGGAGCAAGGAGGCTGCAATCCTTGCTCGTCACAAAGTTTTTTGCACCATATCTGTGCTCCATTATTTTCAGAATTTCCACGAACTTTTCGGGAGGGAACTGCAGTTCAAATATTGTGGATTATAGTTCACCGACAGGAAATAGAATGAATGGAATGACAAAAAAAAATAAAAAAATCCACTATACCTCATGCCTTGACTTCAACTTCTCTGCAATATTCAAAACGGCTGCAATGTTTGACAAGCTGAAAGGATGTTGACACTCACGAATGCGGAGTGAAAACATTGTGGCAGTTGACCCGCTCCCATAGGAGAACATTACTACCCGTTGCCCAGGCTGGAATGATAGATAGAATGATTTAGGAACAGAAGAACCGAGGCAAGAATATAGGAGACAGGACGAATAATAATAATGATATTTACCAAGGTGCTGTGCTTGTTGTGGATAAGGGATATGAATGCAGCGTAGATAGATGCAGTGTACATGTTGCCAACTTGTTTTGGCACTAACGTGGATGGCTGCACCTTGGCATCGTAAAATGGTTTGGAAACTTGTTGGGATGCCTGCATATAGGAGACAGTTAGTTCAAATCCGAGAATTACTTAAATTTATACGATTTTCAGGGGAAGAAAAAGTGAAAACATTTGTTCAAAACCGAACCTTTTCAAGATCACGGTTTGAGTAGCTCTCGTCACCAGTTAAGGATGAAAATGGTGCCAACTTCTCTTTATCAGCCTCATTAATGTAGCTATAAATAAAGTAACGGAAAATATGATCAACAATCTGTATGTTTCTCAAAACTCGTATGTAAATTTTGCAAGTAAAACTCATGCAACTCACCTCGCGTTCCTCATAAAGTCATTGAATAGCAGTCTAGCAAAGCTCTTCTGAACAAGCTGCAAGATTTGCAATGAAATGTTAGTGTGATCTTTATCTCTCACCTCATTAATAGACAAAGCAGATAGAAAAAGGAAAAAAGTATAACGCGTTGATAATGAATGCATTACCTTATTATAAGGAGAATGGAAAACAAAGTAGTCGGCATCAGCAACAGAAAATGGCTTGCCCTCTAATTTCTCGTATCTATAGTATGCAAGTTAATTAGTCAGAACAGATTCACTTTCCATATTCATAGATGATAACACGCTAACATTGAAACGGAATCTTACTTGCTGCACAGGGTCTTGTAGCATGAATCAAGTGCCATGAGATAACAAGTTTGTGAAAGCTTACCATCAACAACCTGCAAGAATACCCATTATATGAGAACCGCAAAAGTATATCAATTACACTTCAAGCACAATTTGTATATGCAGGCTGCATTTTAATAAAAATAGGCAGTTACCGGATATTCACTGTCGAGAATAGGCTTGTAAAAGTCATAGACGTGAGCCATATGGCTACCCCTCAACTTGCTCTCAAAAACAATCGGAGCATCGGGCCCTATTAGCATAGCAATAGCTGCAGCTCCTCCAGTTGGCCGAGCTGGCCCCTCAGCATAGACCTATCAAAAATTGTTATTCAGTAAAGGTGTTTGAATACACACACACACACACACACATATATATATATAAAGGTGAAAATCATACCGCACTGTCTGTGCACACAACAAGCCCATAGCGGCCATCCCATGAACTGCTCTCAACCCAATTCACACAGTTAAATAGTGCAGCAGTTCCTCCATAGCATGCATTGGTCGAGTCAACACCTTCAATGTCAGTGTTTCCGCATTTCTGTTTTTGTCACACATCAAGGAATCAATACTCAGAAGTAAAAAGTGGCATTAAGATTCATTAAAAACAGTTTTATGAAAATGAGTTCGGTACCTCAAAAATTTGCATCAGGAAAGTCTTGATAGATTTACTCTTGTCAATAACAGTCTCACTTCCAACTTCCAATCTACCAATTTGCTTTGGATCAACTCTATACTTCTCAAGAAGCGAACTAACAGCTGTTAAACTGAGAATCCAAAAATGAATAAGTGATCACATTACATTATGTCTGCCAATTAGGAAGGAAATTTACTGAACTAATAATAAAGCATGGTCCAATCAAGCAATGGCCTCATACAGCCTTACCACATCCTAACTATCTAACGGAAAAAAAAAAATCACACCATAAATAGAGCTAATACCTCATCGATATGACATCTTCCACCTCACCACAGAAAGCCATGCAATCCTGACCAAGGCCAATTGTGTATTTCCCTTTGCTTGCTCCATCATGAGCCTCCAATGCTTCCTAGTATTTTCATAAATCGCTCAGTACAGACCACGCCAATTCAAGTGTTGATTACAAAAACATAAAAGGTATTTGCTTTATGAACCTTAATAAACTCCATTAGCTTCCATTTTCAAGTAAATAACAAATCAACATATGGATTAAAGATTAAGCTGAAACATGACACTACTGATGCCACAGCTTAGTACATGAATAAAGGCACAGTACTTAACAGTCACTGATCAATAAACAACCAGTCCTCTAAGAAATACTCCAACTTTCTCCATCAATACAAACATCCTTAAAAACAGAAACTTTATAAATCTTAAGTGAAATTAGCAATTATTTATGTATCTCCCTGAAAGATTAGATTTTTAAGGGAAATTTCATTTAAAAGGCATAGCTTGAGGAATCTGAAAATCAGCATTCTTCAAATTCGGATATCTTCTTCAACCACAAGAACATCCAAAAATTATATAAAAATAAAAAAATAAAAAGATCGACCATACCCACGGTTCAGAAAATCCTAGAGAACTTAAACAGCATTACTCCGATCATGATAAAGGAGAAAAAGCCGATCTTTCTCCCTCCACAAAGTCAAACAGAAGGACCCAAGATATATATATATATATGCATGTCCACATATACTGATATACAGAGACGAATTCATAGAAACATCAAACAAACACTAGATGGGCATATGTATTTACAAGTGAGAATACCTGCTGGAGGCAAGAGGGAGGGAAGTAAATCTCGAGGGCGAGAATTCCGACATTCTTCTGCTCAGAGGCCATTTCCGATTGCAAGAAACGAAGTGATGAACAAAAGATCCCAAAAGAATGAAGTAAAGAGCGGAGCGGTTCTCTCTCTCTAGACTGAGTAGGTGAGTTGAGGAGTGCGAGTTGTGGGATGAGAGAGGCGTCGCAGGTAGCCGTTTTATACCAGCGCGGCAGCCAACCGCGATGGAATCACTCACCTTTTTCCAGCCCTCAATCGCAGACTCAATTTCCACTTCAGGGGAGCATTATTAATTCATTATTATATTCTCTCAATTCTTTTTCTTTTTAGCAATAATTTTAAATTGTTCAGGAATTCAATTGCAATTTTTTTAGTTGAACGATCTAATTGCATATTCGTGTGTAGTTCAGTGACATATTTAAACATTTCATTCTTTTTATTGCCATTTATTGCTAATTAATATTTTCACCCGTAGATTACGAGTTCAATTCTTGTTAACACTATCCCGATCGAGTGTACCACATAAAATGTTTCAGGTTGTAATTTTTAATTACCTAAATGATTTCATCCATACATGTTTACAAGTTAAATGAATTTACACGAAAAATATTGCATTTACTCTCGATAATATTTCTTGTTTACTTATATATATATATATATATATATATATATATATATGAATACTTGTATAATATTTATCTCAGTTTAATAGAGTATTACTTTTTTTCTTCTCATTGAATATTTATTTAGTCATGAATGTAATGTGCGATATTTGACTAGTACATTAATGCAACCATATATTTTTGTTAAATTAGGGAGTTGTGTGATATGAAAACTCATTAAATTGTATTCTAAAATCCCTTTCCAAAAAAAAAAAAAAAAAAACACAATTTCCCGTAGGAAAGTGTCAAAAAGAAGGATTTTGCACATAGATGTTGTTGCTTTCAAAACATATACGCTACATTGCCCCTAGATATGAATGAAGAAAATAGTTCTTAATTACCTCTCCTAAATGTAGATAAATTATCACATTACGTAATTTTTTATTTTTTATTTTTTGTGTTTATTCTTGATAGCTTGCTCTTTTTTATTCAACACATATAAGAGATAAATAACACTAAAAAGATAATAGCGTGATAATAGAGTTAACCCAAAAGATATTAAAAACATTAAATATAATAGTCTATATATGTCTACTAATATCAACATGTGCATTTTAAGTTGGCCAACTATATGTCAGATCAATATCATATATGTACTCTTTTCAGGACCACCTCATAGCCAACCAAGCCAAAAAAACAATTATGAATAATTGTACGACGACGCTAATGAAACATCATGCTAATAATATAGATCATATACTATACAATATATAATATCAAAACATAAGAAATAATATCATGTCACTAGTTAGTATATACGGAAATTATAACTAGATATTTATAGTACGCAACAAAAAATGTGGAGAAGATTGCCGCCACAATAATATAAAGAATAACATAAATTTTGACATATATTATATTTCTTATTATGTGGTAAATTTGTAACTCCTTCGTACTTCTGACTCGGATCTTAATAAAACAATATATATAAATAGTACTCACAAATTAAATTATATATATGAGTGTAGTGTCCATTTATCCACTTAACTATCCGTGGAATGCAATTTGATTGATAAGTTGATAACCATTATTGTTGTTGTTTTATATTTATTCAAAACAATATTTATAATAAAAAAACTGTATTTAAATCGTTTAAATTTAATATTATTTGGAAAATTATTTAAACAGAATTCACAGTCTACAGACTGATGGACTGACTTTAAAGTAGTGTGACGACAAGGACTCAAAGTTTTGTTATAGGAATATATATATATATATATATATATATATATATATATATAAACAGAAGGTTGGTTCACGTACAGAATACTATATATAATATAATTATATATTAATAAGATCCAATTTTTTGGCCACCATGCCTAAAATATTAATAACATGGTATAAATTATCACGCATCTTCTCACCCACCTGTCATCTCTGTCATAACACAAATATAAAAAACCAAAACAAATGTCATTAATATGATTTTTAAGAGTTAATATTCAATATATAGTCATATATTCAATATATAGTCATTAATTATAGTGGTTTTTTTGATTTAGTCCTAAATTAAACGACTTAGACTGCTTAGTACTAAAAAAAAACGACTTAGACTGCTTAATTATGTTCTTAACTTCGATGATTTTACCTACTTGAATCATCGATTGTTAGTTGATGACTAAATTGGATAAAATTAATATAGTCGAAGACTAATTTGGATAAAATTATATACCCTAATGAATGTTTTGAGGGTTGGCACGTGTTACAACTTACAGCCCTTCAGTCAATACCGTTCTACTCACGAGTGTCTGTGTCGCAGCCATAAAATAATATTAGCATAGCTAACCAAATTTGAAAAGTAAGCAGGATGGTTGGATTAAATATATGATAAAAGACAGCCCATAAATAAAAACATCATTAAACACTATGTATTAATTTACTGAATGACGCTAGAAACTTACATTTATTGTTTAAAAGTGTGCATTATTTTTATGTAATAATTATAAAAAGGGTAAGCAAAAGAACAACCCCATCCACACATCACGTTATTCTCGTTTTACTATTTCGTATGTTAATTTTCTTGTAATTACGGTGTTGTTGTTTCATTTGACGATGCATAGCTCACCCCGCAAGCAAAGGAACAAACTTAACAATGAAAATATTGAAGTCCACATCGGCGATCTTTCATAAATTTAATTTAAATAACCTATAGTCAAAATAATGTGGCCGTAACTATAATTGAGTCCGACCTATTTTTAGGTTTAGCCATGGGTTTCTTTGTTAGGGATCGACATCATCAAAATGACAATTTATTTATAATAATTTTTTTAAAAACGATATTTTTAGTCCCTGAACTTTTAAAAATTTGGTCATTGTACGTTTATTTAAGCAAATTTAGCCTTTTAATGATTCATAATGTTATATTTTTAGTCCTAGTGTTATAGAATCGTCAACTCTATTAAGTGTGATTATTTTTATCATTTAAAATCAATATTTATTGTTATAAATGACATTCACATGAAGAGAATGAATCTTTAATTATGAATATTGATTCTAAATAACTTCATTAAAAAAAAAAAAGAGTTTGTTAATAAAGTTTGATAATAATTATATAATAGCATGAACTAAAAGTGTAATATATTAGACAATTAAGAGACTAAGTTTGTCTAAATCAATTAACATATATCAAATTTCAAAAAGTGAAATAATTTAGAGGTTAAAAGTGCTATTTTTTTAATTACAACTGTATTATATTAAAAATCTTTAATTCAGGGATGGGATGGTCTAAGTGAGAAGTAAACTAGCTAGTACCAATATATTCACAAGAGTAGTACTAGGTTGTTAGAGCCCTCTTGACAATTAAATTGTATTAAATGGATTGTTTGTACAATAAGTTAGACCAAAATAATAAGCAATCAAACTTTTGTTTGATTCAAATTCAATGTGTTTTATATAAAATATAAAAAGATATCGGGAGGATACGTTTTTGTACTTTTTTTTTTTCCCCATATTTATAATCAAGCTTTCCAATACATTTCCCCATTTTCAAGTTTCAAGTTTCAACGATAGGACATGGCAAGAAAAGGGCATGATAGGACTAACTATAATGTCTTGCAACTTTGGTTGAGTGTTCATGTCCCTATAACCACTCGCCCATAAATGTCGTCCCAAACTCACATATTGTATGCCCCATAGCATATTTTCAACATAAACTCCTTTTTATAGAAGTTGGTGTACGTATGTTAGTATGTACATATTTATATTTTTTAAAAAATATTCATCATCAACATGTATAATAATTATTAAGCGTACGCATTAGTTTGTACTTTGTAGTCAAATCTCAATAATCATTTTATTGAGAAAAAACAAATATGAAGAAAACATGAAATCCCATCTTAATTAGCAAATTAATGGCTATAAATTACAAAATACAATAATAGTGGCATTAAAAATGCTCAATGAAGAGTAGAGTTTAGATTATGAATTAATGTGATTAATAATTACAAGCTTTTATCAAGAGAATAATATTGTGTATGTCTTAGTTATTACTGAAAGATGATAGGTATGTATTGAAATGTAGTAGAGTGAAGGGAGTGAAGAGGGTGCGGGGGGGCAACACTCCGGTGCCGTGTATGGTACATGAGAAATTTTGTAAATGTACGATTAGGATTACATATAAATATGGTGCTTGTAATCTTCAATGTATCATCACAATTAATAAAATAATTATTTCTCTCCCGTAGCATAATACTAAAGCACGTAAAATCTTGTGTTTCTTTTTATTCTAAATTTAAATGTTTCTGTCTATTTCTATATATTTATTGGTCCCGTTTCTCTTGATAGATAAAAACCACAATACCAAAAGAAGATGAAGTATTGATTGAGGTTGGTGAAAGTTGGAACGTAAAGAACTTTATTTAATGGCTGTTTTTATATTGGTGGGATATATGAGGACGACACAAAAGAGAATCCAGTTTAGTTTCAAATTCTTGTCTTCTTCATAATTTTATTTTCAAAAACATTTTTTGGTCTTCTTGAAAGTTGATTAAGCCCAAGGCTAACCTACGTTATTTTAATATTGGGCCATTACAAATTTCATTTGAAATTGGGCTGTTAAAGTTTTGGAGAGGCCCATTTCATTATTGGGCTGTTAAATATTACTCGCTTCGTCTCATTTGATGTGTTTGATTCGGTTACAGATACTTAACTCAAGTTATTTTTAATTCAATTTTTTTTTATATAATATTAGTAAAATGAGACAAAAATAGTACTAGTACTTCTATCAAATATAATTATGTATTACTCCATAGTATATAACTCGTGCCCAGACTGATTGTGCTTCTCTGCATCGCAACTTAACAACCCAATCATTGAGGTTCGATCATATGCTGGCATTGCCACTAATGATTGTAGGGATATCATTTACTCGAGACTTGTTTTGTTTCTATAATTTCAAGAACGGTCAATGTTCTAGCTCATTTTGTAGTTTCGATGGCCTATTCACAGGCTAACACGTTGTACTTGAACTCTGTCCCGTCAGACTTTATTCCGTTCTTATTCATTAATATATCTGATGGGTAAATACCTTCAGGGACTACTGTAAAAATATAATGTATAGTCCGTGTATTGTTATACCATTAAAAGGTCGGGTGTCGCTTAGAAATTGTTAAGGGTCAAATGTAATATTATATTCTTGAAGGGTCAGGTTCTATTTCTATATAAAGGACCTGCCTGAGATGCATGGATCTCTTTGATCCTTTCATCATGTCCATCCCTCACTCTCTTTCTTCTGGCTCTTCTTCTCCAGGGAGGAAACCATAGCTTTCCTCCCCAAGCATACACACTCCATACACTACATCATACACAATCAAACACACGTGGTGTAAATCCGTACCCCCGTTTACATTTACACCATCAATATCATAATTGCCTAATTTGGATAGATTTGATAAAACTTAGGCACTTAGCTGGGAAAAGGAAAGACATGTAAAAATGGTATGCTTGAAAAATGATGAAACATAGTAGTGAGCTAAGAGGGAACAAGTGTGATGTGTATAAAGAAAGAATCAAAACCAGTTACAACGTAAAAAGAATGAAAGAATATGTGTGTTGGATATATGGGTCTACAGTTCAAGAGTAGTTTGATTGAGAGCCATGTATCTCCATCTTTCCTTCTCAACAAAATCAGCATCCAGAAACCTTGAAACAAAACTCCATAGCCTATACATATCCTCAAAGTTAGTCAGCAGTCCCAGAGAAACAGTAATCACAGATATCCCACTTGAAGAAGTTCCCCTTTTATTGTCTCCGACGAGGATGATCTCCGCCGCTTTTCTCTTCTCTTCATCGTACAATTCGGAGAATCCAATGTGGTTCAGAAATGCGCAGGAAACGGATATATTGTGTCGGTCTGCTAGCTTCTGTGCGAGTGCGGGAGGGATTTTCTGTCCTTTCCAGTCAAACACATTGAATGCAATCGCTGGCCCTCTGTCGAATCTCACCTTTGTTCCGTAGATTTGAACCAGCGACACGCCGCCGTTTTCGGAACGAGGATGTCGGAGACTCAGCAACGCGTTTATAAGCCAGTTCACTAGGTATCTAGCTCGGTTACTGATCACTACTAGGCCTAGTTTATCCGCGTGATCCAATCCCCTGCATTCTGTAATAATCTCCTCTGAGCTTAAATTTGCGTTCTTTAACCGCCTGCTCTCTAAAACTTTCTCCAATTTCAAGAATTCCCAAAGTGACAATTGCTTTTTCTCCTCTTCATCCTCTCCAGATTGTTTGGTGCTCAGAAATTTTGAATTTTCTTGGACAGAAATTGGGGAGGAAGATGAAGAAGATGAAGAGGTTTCTGCAGGGTCTGATTCTTTATCTGGAGAGGGTGGAACAAGGCTAACAATGCCAATGCTTGTGGGGGATTTTTCCAATTCTGGGATTATGGATTTCTTGACAAATAGGACACAGAATCCAGAAGGATTTTCCCCAAAAACCTTGAAGAATGAGCAGATGAGAAAGTGAGGTTGAAAGAGGGAGAGGCCTAAAGTCTCCATATCCTTGGCGCCTAAAGCTGAGGCGTCAAGGAGTACATGCCAGCCATTATCGTGGGCTAAGTTCATCCATTGATACGAATATCGAGTCCCGCTCACTCTAGACTGAAGTGGGAACACAAATAGTCCCCTTTTTCGTGTCCCTTTGCTCACCACCATTTTCCTTAGCTTCCTTGAATTCACCCTCAAATTAGGCCAGGAAAATTCCGCAGATAAAACCCTGGCCCCTCTCGCCTTCGAGCTCTCGGCCATGGCTTCCACCGCCTCGTTCTGGTAATCATAGACGGTTAAAAGACTATTGGTTGCCTGGAAGGGATAAGCATCTGCTAAAAGCCTAAATGCAGATGACTGATTGGCAGTGAACACCACGGAGTAATCATCTTCTGATAAGTTCATATACTTGATGATTCGTTTTCTTATGCAGGCTTCAAGCCCAGATTCTGTGCCGCCATAGAGTAACTGAGAGTTCAAGCTCACGGGCTTGTACAAGATATCAAAGAACAGGCCTGCGGCGGCGGACAGCGGCGGGGAGGCGGAGGTGGAAGCGATATCTTGGGTCAAATGATGGTTTCCCTGTTGTTGGGAATAGGAGAACAGCCCGTGGCCAATGTAATCGAGGCAGACGCGATTGGAACCCGCGAGATTGTAATACTCGCGGGACCGAATTTCGTCTGCTAAATTAGTCTTATAGTAGTGGGGATAGGCATGACGGAATCTCGAAAACATTTCGGCGCAGGGCGGGAGGGACTCATGGTTAGTGAACTGAGTGTTGGCCGGGACGAGGGAGGAGGCGGTGGCGGCGGCGAATTCGTGGCAGCACGCGACGGCCGGCCGGTGAGGAGTGGAGTGTTGTTTTGAGGGGTTTCTACTGCAGCAGTAGCAGGCGTTGAAACAGGCGTCTGATGCCATGCAGTGTTTAGCCCAGACAGGGATTTGTTGTTGCCGTCATGGTTTGCTGTTTCATAGTATTGCCGAGGTGTTGTGGCTGTGGGATCGATAAACAAGATTAAGTTTTGTGAGCTTTGGACAGGTTGTCTGATGATGGCTTTTAGATTGTTTGACCTCGTCCTTCATAAACTACAATGTTGCATGCCCACCATGCTCTTTCACCGCCAATCTACTCATCTTTGACTTGGTCTTCTTCTTTTAGCCTCCCATTTTGGGTCCTAGTGTGGGGATTACGTCTCACATTATGCAACCCTCAATCCTAATGAGAGTAATACAATCAAGTCTTGATAAATTTCATTAAAATTTTAGGTTGGTTTATGGAACGTTAGGTTACCTTAGAGAAGTGGGTTGAGAAAGTGGTTGATGTAATGTTATATTACCAAATGAAGCACAAAGAGTCAATAGGTTCAAACCACCCCACCCCCTCCCATGAGAGTACAACCAGATGTATACTCTTAATTACACAAAAAAGTCTTTGTTTACTTTTAGTTAGTCAAAATTGTACAAGGCTAGCGTCTGAAAAATCTGCAATTTCATTTATTGCTCAAGAAGTCACGCAACACCCAATTATAAAAGGCATAGCAACTTCAATAAGTCATCTCCTGGCCTGTCGGGGCTCACATTAGTGTTTCAAAATTATTATTCACTGTGTCTCATTTTTCTGTCATTTTTACTGTTCAATAATCAAACTAAACATACAAAATGAAACAAAATAAGTAAGATCAGTGTTACGACTTGTAGTGATTGATTGATCAATAAAAATTTCTTTTTAATTTGTACTCTCAATGAAGCCTCATTGTGACTTAGTCAGCAAATGATCAAATAATGTAAACAAGCTATCTTATAGTTGTCCATAGCTCTTTTTGAAAGTTAAACTTAAAACTTTATAATTATCAAATTAACAATCTGACCAACTCGAATGAAATTAATGCACCCCTGCTAGAATTGTTGCACCTTGACTTTAAAAAAAAATTATTATTGTTTGCGGAAGGAATGAAAGTGACGTGTATGGTGTTCCACATGTTGTGTGTCACTTCATGTGGGTCAGCAATCACACTAAAACCTTGAATAGGCGCAGATGACTTTCATTGATTATGGTATGGGTGGAGTGTTGGTTGTATCTATGTATGGGTCATTGATGCACAAAAGAGCTACAAAACAATCACAAAAAGGCAAAGAAAAGTTTGTCTAGTGGCCGGCATTTAGCTATCACAAGAATGGTCATCTTCACCCTCTAAGACTTGCAAGCAATTGTCCCTTCTTCATAATCCAAAATTTGTTTTCATGCCATGAACCTCACATCTTAGTGCCCAAATCAATTCCAACCTCAAAGCATTTGTATAATTATTATTATGGCAAAGTTTAAGATACACACTGATTAGTATCAAGTGCAACCACAGTATTACTCACACGTCTTTAAAGTCATTATAAATCTCAAATTTCAAACACAAAATATATGTTAATGGTGATGATCAACATATTTATGTTTATGTTTATTCTCTCTCTACAATTAAGGTGCAAAAGAATCTTTTGCCCATATATAAGAATATGAATATAATATATATAGAATAGCTAATACATAGTTGTTTTGTCTTCTTGATCCCAGCTCATTAATTGCATAACATCTTTCTCTAGAAAGGATGAATTTATACGATAGTGCCAATTGTTGGCTTAATAATGTCGCATAAGGTGGCTCTCAACGAACCGTAGAGGTATTATTGACTGTTGAAAAATTATTTATGAACAGATACTACAATGTACCAGAGTCAATTTAATTTATTATATTACATATGATTTTCATTTTATCAAAAAATTTGAAAGGAAGAGTATAATCTCACAAAACATAAAGTAGAATTATATTATTGCAATATTATCACGGAGTATACAGTACAGTTAGCTCCATCGCACATGGACGTCAATAGCATTCGGTGGAGAAGATTGAGTTGACCCAGTCAACTCGGAAATTGCGTAGGACACAGGTCCCATGCCGACCCACAAAACAAACCAAAAAACCATCATGTGAGGAGTACCCTACTTTTGGGTGGAGAAATTTGTTGCCCTACAGAGTAATATTAAAAATTTGCCCGATTGGAAAAAAAAATGAAGAAGAAGAAGAGAAAACTGAATTTAACTCTACAGTCAAAGACTCTACAAGACTAATTTGTTTTTAAAGAAAAAAAAAACCCATGAAAGAAGTAACATTGAATTGAAAAACAATTAAAAACCACGCCAATTGACTGAATACTTATTTATAATCACTATTTTTTTTTAGGTGATGCGAGAAATTCATCACTACTATTCAATAGTATAAATAGAGTAAACCTCACCCACGTATAATAGCACATAAATATATGATATAAGCATGATGACCAAAAAATATAGTTGCAATCAAGGAATATTATACAATATACATATAGATATACGATGATGACAGAGGAAGTTGCATGGGATATAGTGTAAAGTACATAATCATGCCAAAAATATAAAGTTTGTTGGAGTGTTATAAGATTTTGCAATGATGACGAAAGAAAAGAATAAAAAAAACAAGAAATATGACAAAAGAATTGGAATGGGGAAAAGGAAGCCCAGCACTACCAGCAGCTTCTTGATGTTGAAAGAAGTTAACACCTTAACAATCCATATTCATATACTTTAATGGTCAAAATGTTTGGATAAATGTAAAAGCATTGATATGAATATATAAACATTGAATAAAGAAGACACAAGAACACACCTTACTATATATTTCCAAACTATAACATTGTATATTTGTATAGTACAATGTTGTACAAGTTCCCAAAAATCAAATATACAAATGATGAAATGAATGGATGAATATAATGATCCTAAAAGCAGGAAGAAAAGAATGGAATTGAGATGAATTCTTGTGAATACCAAATCAATACAAGGAATTGTAGGTAAGACAGGTGGCAATAATGGAAGTTATGCAGATGAGAAGTGAAGGAAGGAGAGTGACATTCAAGAGCCTACTCTCACCCAGATATCCAGCTAAGGTTATAGTGCCATCCGCGATAACTCGAGCAATCGTGCCAGCTTCTGTCGACAGCAGCCCGCCATTGTAGGTCCCTCGTGACAGCCGGGACGACATGACTCGAGACAGGAGCGACAGATTCACACCTAAAGAGGAATGTGTTATAGTACAGGCAATGAGCAGACCATAATTTCAGAAAGGAGATCAGAAGATGCGTTTTAATTACCTTCCAATACTTCTGCAGATACAAACATAATGAGCCCCGAGACGACATATTGTGGCACAGAATATGCGACTAATACTTGAAAGCTAAGGAGAATACCCACGCAAACCATAATTTCAGACACCAACAAGATTTGCCTGCAACCAAGTAAGCAAATACTTATCATAACGCCATCCCGGTTTGAAGGAGCTAGAAGTGATTCCTTTGCAGAAATAAAGGATCTCACCTGTCCTCAAACATGTTGCTAATGTAACTTCCAACAACAATGTTTACTGGCAGAACAGTTAGGCCAAGACACGCAAGAAAAATAGCCACTCTACCGGTTGACCAATGAAAGTAATACGTAGTAATGACACTAGATTCAGAAAGTAAAATCTCCATAGCATATTTCAACATGAAGTAAATCAACAGTTGAACCTGCAGCCATCATAGAACTTCGTCAATATTCGTGTTTATACTATCTCTGATTGTAGTCACGGGAGTTAAATTTATTAATGGTATAACAATAACAATTTTGTTTGTTAAGCTAACGCTGATGCTTTGGGTCAAAATACATACTTTCACAGACGGAGTGAGTAATCTGTATGCTGACGCTATAGAGTTGGCTGGTTTGTGAGAATCCTCTACACCTTCTTCACTTCCATCACATTCTTGATCATCCTCGCCATCTTTCTGTTCCTCAGATTTTAACAGCAAAGGTTGCGTCGGACCCTTTTCAAGCACGGTATAATCTACTAGTACCCAAAAGTTAAACATCAGGCTCACAATTTGATGTGCGATGGATATACAGAGAAGAAAGGACAAATGCTTTCTGAAGTGTCACAGCAAAGAGCACGAGAAAAAGTAAAGGTGAGTCGAGCCATACCAGAAGTAGATTCTTGTGGAGCATGGTTTTCTTCGTGTTGACGAGCAGGTTCTTTAAAGCAGATGCATAACCATATCAGATATATTAACCACGCGAAAGCCATAACCCAACCGGGTAAAGTATCTTGGTTGAATGTTATCTTCGAAATCTTAAAATTAGTTTGAAGCAATCCAGCAAGTGCTGGACCACACGCCATTCCTAGAGCGCTAGCGCTGACAAAACCAGCTGAAGCCTGCATACGGATTTTAAGTGGCACACAATCACTGATATACCTTCGATTCACAGCTCTGGCAGAACCCAACCTGCAATTCGAGATGAAAATGGAAAAGCCACAGAAGTTAAAATATATCTCGTTGCTACTTGTGATTACAATCATAAATATCACAGACTCAATTGAGCACTATTATTTACAGGGCTAAACAAACAAAATGCATGCTAGAGAGGGAAGAGAGAGAGAGAAGTACCCACAAAATAGTCGACCAATAAGAAGAATTGTAATTGACTTCAGGTCATAAGCCAATGCATACATGGTATTACCGGCAAAAAGAGCTATACTGCTAAATACCAAGGGCCTGAAGTAAGACTTGTTAGACCAAGCACTGAAATACACCGATGAAAAAACTTGTGCAACGGCCATTGCCCCAATTACAACACCGCAAACTGTTGCAGCAGCGCCAAGGCTCATGGAGTAGTCGTCCGCTGTTGGAACAATGATATATGTATTCACCATATAAAGAAAAGTGTTTCCCAGGTTCAATAGGAGCGACATGAAATGGTAACTCTGATCATCAACGTGTTCCTGATCAACCGGGATAGGCAAATCTTCTTGCATGATAAGTGCATGTTGGCCCAAAAAGTTGAGGAAGTTTGTTGAATGAGTTAATCTGTCGGCAGCTGCTTTTATCGAGTCTACAACAGAATCCTGCAGATGAAATCTAAAGCAGATAAGCGGATAGTGGACAATCCAGAAAATAAAAGTAAAACTTGCAAAGCTACACTGCAATGGAAGAAATAGACAATTCCATGAAACATAAACGCACTTCAAAATGAGCTGATTAAAGGTAGATAAAAACCTGAACCGGGAGAGCAGGCTGATCATAAATAGATAAGTAACTCCCCGGATGGTCTTGAAGTTCTGCAAGATTACGAGATACTGCTCCAACAACTGCCCCTAATCCCTACAATCATTTTACAGATGGCATTTTTTAGACATAAACATTAAGACAACATTTACAAAAGGTCAATATACTTTGCCTTTTGCTTATACCAACTTGAATGGATATAAATACGGAATGTTCAAAGGGAGAAAACTATGAAAATTTAAGACAACGAAGAAGAAAATAAAGGGAAAGCAAGGAGAAGAAGAGACCAAATCAGGTATTTGAGTTAGCATTTTACCACATGCTTGAAAACTTGCTGAAGTTGAGAATAAGGATGATTAGCCCGAGTTTTGACATAGTAATCAGTAAACCTATAGCCAAACCGTTTGTCAAACTTTTTAAGGATCTTCCGAAGTCCAATGGCATTCATTTCAACAAAAAAGAGAAGCTTTAGAAGATCACGCCCCACATCCCTATACGCCTCACGCAGCTCATGCCTTTTAGATATATCAGGCTGTTCTTGAAGAACACCTTGCTGTTCATTGTATCCAGCAATCCTTTTTGCAAGTACTCCTTGTTGTTCCAGCAGGAAAAGCACAATTTTTTCAATCTGTATCAGTTACATGAAGGTTATGCAAGCTTGACATTAAAACAACAGATAATAGGATTTACAGAGTAGGACACAGAGATGGGGCAATAGTCCATTACAAAACCTAAGAGTGTTGTTGTTGAGGAATTTCCCATACTCATGTTTACCATCATATATGCGTCCAAAACAATTTTCATTATGTCAAGAAATGCCCACCTTGTTAAATTGAATTCTTTAGCCATCCCAAAGCTGCAAGAACTTTGGGACTCCACTTTCACAATTGCCCAACATAAGCTCTCACTTACCTGGTAGTCCAACATTTGCGAGAAATCCTTGAGGACATGACGGCGATCTAGGACTCCAGCTTCAATTTGATTAGCATACTGCTTAACCTTTTTCTTCATCAGTTTGTAATTGATGTAGTATCTGCAAGGTTCAGAAAGATCCTTTATCAAGTTCACATACTATATCACTCTCATAAATACAATTTATGTAAGACTGAAGATTCATATTGGAAAGGATTTTCTTTGTGCTTTTTTGCTCAACTTATTCCTTCAAGCTTATTTACATTAAAAAATGTTTGCCTTTGACTACAAACCATAAAGTCCCAGAAAATCATTGGCAAATTGGATCCACCACAAAAAAAACACTGGAAAACTAGACTTTAACTGCATCTAGATTAAAAATGAAGCATAAAACATACCCTTGCCATTCTTGAATTTGTCTTTCCTTCAACTTCTTCCCAAAAGCAACCATCTTTTACTGCACTACGCAAATTACAGGAAAAGCTAATTAAAAAAATTAAAATTTGAATGCTGATTTAAATGTACACACAGATTCATTGTCGCACGCACATGCATGTAACTGCGCATACAAATACGTATAAATGGATACACACACACACACACACATTCAACACTCCGATTGCATCCAAAATGTACGAAATTGGAAACTTTTTGCAGAAAGCATTACCGCAAAACTGGCAATTCTGGGAAATCCGCTGCAGTGTTGTTTAGATGATCATCAACAAACCAGAGTGTCTGCAGTCTTCTCACAGAAAGAGAGAGGTTGTGTTGTGAGCTTGCATAGAGATGATGAAGAAAATTTATGGAATGTTGACGAAAAGAAAGACCCAGACTAGGTTATAACCAAGGCGTCGGATCGAATCGAATCAGTTATGAATGGAAGCTCCGAAGAAACTAACAATTCGGATCTTTTAGAGAACCAAAGATTCAATTTTTATTGAAGCAGCAGCTTCAGAACTCATATTTCCCTATATTTTTTCTACTCTTTCCTTCCATGATTGCCAGCGATTTCACAATCCATGCTGACATGCATGTGTCATATCATCTTCAATACAGAAAACAGATAGACAGAAGAGGGTCAATTCCTATACTCCTATGTCGCACATAATTTGTAATATTATACCCTTTTATGCTTTCCAGAAAATTTCTTTTCCATATATATCATCACGCTGAAAATGTGTTCGTTGTTTCTTTTTTTTTTTAAACTTATTTTCACTATAATAAATCCTGATTAATTACTATCTTTCTTTTTTTTTTTTTTTTGAAATAATCCTGATTAATTACTATCTAGTATCTTCCATGTTAATTAACACCCGAAATAATTAAGGAAATTCGAGTTGAATGTATTATAAGTATATATAAACTTTTTAATTCGTATCGAGTAGGTGAGGCCAAAACATGGATGAAAGATTAAAGGAATATATAAAAATTTTCAATACTAATATTTATATCATAACGTGCGTGTTCACCATGGGATAGTCTTCTGTTCATGTCAATTTAATGATTTTTTCCTGATCTGAATGAGTTATAAATAATAATAATAATAACCCATGACCCATGTACCAATCGTTATATCATACACACATGACCCATCACCCTATCAATCAGTCTCATATATTAAAACCTTAACAAAGAAATGCCACGTCAACATCGAAAATTGCTAATGGAAAATAATTATATAGCTAGTCATAATCTGATCTACCATAGGTAATATTAATCGTTAAGCAGCTATTTCTGAGAAATCATTATTTTACGATTCTTATAAGCACATTTTGATATGATTCTTATAAGCACATTTTTTATCAAATTTATTGTACATCGTCTTTTTAGTGTGACTTATTTTTAATACAGTGTGATTGCATAAAAGTGATGTTTATCCTGTACACACCCTCATAAGTGGATGCATGCAAGTTTCTTCATCAGCCAAAAAAAATACTATTATATTTTATGAATGAAAAGTAAATTTTATCTTCAACACTATATATATATTTTTTGAATACAACTAACTCTATTACATTGTAGTATATGTTCAAACATACTTTCTCAACATATTAGAGCATATACTTTCTCAGAAGTTTAGGGACGGTTTTTTATTTGCGTGGCCCTGTGCTGATAAATAAGTGAGGTCATACCAAAGTATAAAGACATTGCGAATTGAAAAAAAAATTGCAAAGAGAAAAATGCAAAAAACTTATACTAACTATTAGGACATGGCTGGACTAGGGGCTCCTAAAATTTTGGGGCCCTGTACTGTGCCAATCTTGCACGCCCTAAAATCCGACCCTGTTGAGGTTCAAACTCATAACCTTCCATATAGGAGAGTCACTACTATGTCATTTGAGCACAAGGTGCTTGACATCTTCAATACTATATAATAGACTTTGAACCGAGTAAAAATATACTCTGTAACTTTAATTTTTTTTAATTAAAATGTTGAAATTTATAAATCAGTTTTTAGATGTTTCAATTATCATGCATTAACCATTTATATATACAAAATATTCAACTTTAATTTATTAACTTTATTTCAACTTAGGTAGCATTAATAAAATTCAATGAATTTATACTAAACTTAGGATTTCGATATTTTGTTGTTAGTAAATGAAAGCGTCGTTCGTTGATTAGGACAATTGGAGAATCGTTTTCCACACACATTTCTTTGCGTATGAAAGTATGAATTATGATTTTTTTTTTTTTGAGAAAGTGAATTATGAAAATTAAAGTTAAAAACTAATGGATAGAACAAAAATTATCACTGTTTGGGGTTTGTTTGAACTCGTCTTTTAATGTTTAAGGTGCGTTTGGTTTAAAATGTTTCATATTATTCTTAATCATGTTAAATTATTTTGAAATATTTGGGTGATGAAAAAAATCTAAGGCACTACACAATATTGTGATGGTTAAATCATAGACTATTGAGATGTATGAACAACAATATAAAAGAAGAAATACTAACGATGGAAGATTATTACCTGTGAAATTGAAGAAGAGATCTGAAAGCTAAGATTGCACAATAGTGAAGACAAAGTTTTTCTTTCTTCCCAAAGTTGAGACGCTGTGTATCTACATACATAGGGAAAGAACATATATGAAATATGGTTAAAGGTTAAAGTAAGAAAATGTGTTTGACAACAATATAATACCTGAGTGGTAGAAGAAATTATATTTTGAGATTCATTGAAAAATATATATAACACAAACCAAATATAATAATATAATATTCCAAAATTTATATCACCTTAGTAATAATTGAAACTCTTCAATTTTCTTTGTTGCCTTTCATGGTTTAAATAGAAGATGCTAAGTGTAAGTCTGTAACTTCGATAGATGCGTATGAACTATATATATATATATATATATGGTGAAATTTTAGGCATTAATTTAGTCAAAATTAACCGTCTAGAATGAAGAATTAAAAAAAAAAAAAAAAAAAAAAACGGTGACAGTATGATACTTTTGCGTAAGTTCAAAGCTTAAGTTAAGTAAGTTTACAGCTTAAGGTGCGTAAATTTATAGATTAAAGTGTGTAAATTTATAGCTTGATATATATACACACGACACTTTTGTTATGACACGTTTTTTTGAATGAAGCATTTGGTATTAAAAAAATGATTCAAATAATATTTCTAATAAAAAGTACAGGGTGATTTATTATATGCAAGCAAGTGAATGTGTTTATTTTAATTATGTTGTTCCACGTTATTAATTTACATTGGTCCTATTTGGTAAATAATCAGCATATCAGCTAATTTTGACTTATTTAACCACTATTAGTTGTTTGGTTAATAAGCTTTTTGTAACTCCAAAATACTAAAATTCAAAAGGCTACTCAAAGTAGTCTTTTTCAATTAGCTTTTTGAGAAAAGAAATTATACCAAACAGCTATCAGCTAACAGCTAATTTATCAAACAATTTTCTACAATCAGCCAATGTTATCAACTAATCATACATTCTAACCCAAACAGCCAACCCAATCAGCCAACAACCATTTACCAAATAGGGTCATTAACTTATAATTTTAGATGAAGAAACTATAATATTTTTTTATTAGATAGGACTACGTACCATAACATTATTAAATACTATAGGACCAGCAGATCGTGACGACTAGGTGGAACGAACTTGCACAAAATATAAGTAACAAAAAAAAAAAAAAAAAAAAAAAGCTTTATTTTCCATCTATCAATAGGGTAGTGTGCTTTATTAATTTCTTCATGTGGAGCGAAAGAGACAAGGTGCAAAGTGAAGAGAAGTCTCATGTATATACACCTTGTCCTAATAAATCACAATCATTATTTACAATGTTTTGTGATAAAGTTATTAGAAATTCAAAATAATGGTCGATACAATAATGAAACTGAGATGATCGTCCCAACTCATGAACAAGGAAAGGTCTCTTACTGAGTGCTGGTTCAGCTTGGCCAATGGACTCATTCCGAATGCATGCATGGTTTATAAAGTTTGTGTTAAATTCTAGAAAGTACGGGTCAATAAGATCTTTAAGAAGCACATTAACTTATTAGAACACGAGTATAAATACTACGGAGTATGTATGCATGTTGTCTTGGATGCATAAAGTATACCTTAGCTTCATTGTACTTGCAATAACGAGTATATTTAGGGTGTGTTTGGTAGCCCGAAAAATGATTTCTGGAAATCATTTTCCGAGCTTTTGGTGTTTGGCAGTGTCTGGAAAATGCAGTCAACGGAAAACAATTTCCGTTGACCAAGGAAAATGAGGCCATTTTTTAGGAAAATGAGGCCATTTTTCAGGAAAATGAGGCCATTTTTCAGGAAAATGACTTCCGGATTTTTTTCCGGAAGTCATTTTCCGGACTTGACTTCAACAATTATTTTGGCCAAAATGGCCACATATGTTACTTTTTAAAAGAAATATTATTATTTTATATATTATTATTATTATTTTATATTTTAAAAAAATAATTTAAAATGTAAAATTATACAATTTAATTCATTTTCCAGAAAATGAATCAAACACACAAAGACAGTTTTCCAGAATGCAACCAAACACCGGAAATGAAACTGTTTTCCGGAAAATGACTCATTTTCCAGAAGTCATTTTCCTGCTTTTCAAACACACCATAAACAAGCATTCTCTCTTTCTTTTTTTTTTGCATTATATTGTTTGCTTCTTTATTTAAGAGTGATTAATAAAAATCTCGTTTTAATTATTTATATCATCATTTTATTTGGTCATTTGTGACAAACATATATATATATATATATATATATATATATATATACACACACATGCATGTTAACAGCATTTGCGAGCTGCGGTAGTTATAGTGGTTGTAGCTAGATTCAATAAAAGAAGTAAAGAACGATGAAATTCTTTTATTTTTTGTACTTCAATAATAATTAGGGAGAGGTAGCTAGGTAACCTAGGTTGTCCAAATAACGACACAACGGACCGTATGATAGTGAAGTTGAGATTTAAATTTTATTTTCGTGGTTCTAATTTAATACGGACTATTATTTCAGGCCCAGAAGAGTTGTAGTACGAACTACGAAGCATGTATCTGCATGTGAGCTGCTGGGCAAATTTCTCAATGCACCAAAAGATCACAGGTTCAATATTTCTTAGTGTGGTTTACCTCTCCTATATAATTTACGGGCTATTACACATCAACAATGTTAATGTATACTCTCGAGTAGTGACTATCAGTTTCTCTCGTTATCCTTCCAAAGAGGGCAAAATTTTGTCATAATGCAACACTTGAAAGTGAGAGACAAGATATGTATCCATACATGGATATTACTTCTTTGGCATAAAAGTTTGTGTTGGAGGGTTGGTTGTGTAGGACAAAACGTGTTCGATTAATTGAAATTGCTTTACTAGCTGTACCAGCATACAAAGGTTTCTGCTTTCATGAACACTGATCTGAGCACAGTCAAGTATTGTCCTTTAATAAGCCAATTATGAGATGAGAACCAGCCAAACCAGCTTGTGGGCTGGGTGTTGAATTAATTGTTTGGTTGTTTGTTCATATTTCTGTGGTGGGTCATGAGCAGCATTCAGCATTGCAACATGAAATTTGGCACGTGTTTCCAATTCTTGGATATAAGTGGATTTGACATTTTCTTGACAGGCAGTGTTATTTATACTTTATTTGATAGGCAAAAGCTTTTTTTTGAACCACATTCTGGAAATGACATGAGTGGGTGAGGAACAAAGAGGAGGGTTGGTAGCCAAACTTCATTATTTTTTTCTATCCTTTTTGCTGGATGGAACTAAAACTTGCCCAAAGAAACAAACTCACGGTCCATTTTGTGAGAGCTGGTTGAAACCCTCACGTACGCTGTAACTGTCAGAGTTTGATTTTAGATTCTTGTTCACAATCTATCTACCACACAAGCAGAACTTGGAACTGTGGAAGCAAATGGATGATTTGATTCAATGCGAGTTCTAATCATAAAAGCCAATTATATATAATGTTTGATTTGATCTTTTAACTAGCTTCTACACAACTCAGTGCACCTGGCCTCCTAATCATGGCAACAAATGGCCCAATTCTATGCTGCATTCATTTCTTATGATAATTAGTGTTGGATCCTAGGCCAGAGTATCCAAGATTACATCGAGTCTCACCAGCAACAGTATAAAAGCAACCTCTCAAAATGAAAGTTCTTTATACTCAGTAAGCAAATGTCTAGTCCATATGTTCAGCTGAGTTACCATAATAATACAATAACAGATCATTGAGCTCATGATTTTGAGTTGAGTCTACTCAGATATCATAAGCCAAACAATTATGAAGCACAAAACTGTATAAAAACTACCTGCAGGTATTTGATTGTTAGTGTAGAAGAATTACTGAAAGAAGAGAGGTGCCACAAGTCTAAAGAGTAGGCAAGCACATACAAGTTAACAAGCTAGAGGGGACACCAACTTACTAGTAGAGCCATTACAATCATTTATTTTGGTCACTACAATTTCATACATTGAACAATTGACAATTACTACTAAAGTTCAAGTTTCGACTCAACTCGACTAAGTCTTAATCCCGATCCACTACACGAGATTGATAAACCTAATGATACAGAAATTAAACAGATGGCAATCCATAGCTTTTCTATGTTACTTCCACTAAATCCTCTCCGCCTACAATAATTCTAGGCAGACAAGCTTTAGTGGGAGCAACATAAAAAAGCATGACAGATGGACTGCCCTACAAGCAGGATGTAAAAAGATGAACAATTATGGAAAGGAAAGAAATGCCAGCTCTCATGATAGTTTCCCATCACTGTACTCTAATCTGCAGCTTCTACCCACAGATGAACACTTATTAGGAGCATAGCATCAACTCTGCGGGAATCTTGAATCAGTATCCATTCAACCATCGCGAATGGTAAGTTTTTGCCTTCTTTGGAGCGATTAGCTTGAGAGCATGGTGTACGCACTTGTGATAAGAAAAGTCTTCGACTGTTCCATCTGAACGTACCAAAAGGAAGCAGCGGGAATTTGCATGTCCTTTATGCTGACCAACCTGTGATGAGGATGAGTATCGAATCACAAAATTTGCAGAAACAATAAGGGGCAGGGAAAAAACTATAACAAATTTTCATTCTTGACTCAAACAATCATCTCTGTCCATATGAAACAGCAATTACAATTCGGATTAAAACAGTGGTATGCAATATATTTCTCAATGTAAGCAAACAAACTGTTGGGATGGTACTATTTTTCTTCCTTAAGACTATAAAGAATTCATTTAAAGCTAGCTGTCGAGTGGAAAATTTTTTTTTCTGCATTAACGAAAGAAAATTTTGCATTTTGCGTGTGAAACATGGTCTTCCTATAAAACTACCATTTGGTGGATCAAACTCATAAAAATACCATTTGATTACCCTGTAAACAATTAAAATAAATATTGATAGTATTTTTATATGGTCAGGAACCAATCTCAGATTCACATCATATTTCATATCCAGTATATTGTCCCTACCAGAATTGAAGTCTTCCAGTCTGGTTAAAAATACTATTTTATATTTACATACCTTGATTTCATGTGCTCCAGTCCCAATTTTCTCACTCCTTCGAGGATGAAAATATAAGGCCCTCATGACAACAGACTTGTCAGCTTCTTTCAAAAGATCATTAATATCGTACCTATAAGGAATAGATAAATTAAACCAACAAGCAAATTATAAAGGGTAGGGGAGAGAATCATACTCTACCTAGGATGTCATATCGATGAGGTATTAGCTCTATCTATGATGTGATTTTTTTTTTTTTCCGTTAGTTAGGATGTGGTAAGGCTTTATGAGGCCATTGCTTGATTGGACCATGCTTTATTAGTTCAGTAAATTTCCTACCTACTTGGCAGACATAATGAAAGCAGTTTAGGCTAATATGTATCTGTATTTTAATCAGCAAAAGATATTGAACTTGTTGAAAACCAGAATACTACAGGATGTACATAATCCCATTGGTGCCAGCTTTTGATAAAACGGAGCTTTTAAGGTCAACTTCAAATTTTTTTTTAAAAAATGCAGCTTCACTTGAATTAATTTAGCTATATTGCAAACTGGATGAAATAAAAAGAGTGAGAAATTTACTTACGTATATAAGATATTCCTCAATGCCTTAGAGAGCCTCTGAATGTCATTCAATGTAAAGGAACTTGAGATTGCTTTTGGTAACAAACTATTTTCTCCCTCTGAAACAAAATCGCCATATTTACATAGACGCTGAGCAAGAGGCTTGCTGACGATTTCTTTGCTTTCCTCGGGATAGAGCATCATTTTCTCCTTCTCGAGTGCAGCATGCTTACCCAGCAGATTATACACATCAGTGGTTTCAGAAGGCTCGAACCCCTGTTCAGAAGAGGATAAAATTAGAGCATGAATTAGTAAGAAATTATTCACCAGGGCACTTAATATCCTTTAACAGGAAATTCCCGAATACCTTCCCAGAGTATAAAATGTCAAACTGGAAACCAGTACCAACAGATGGAATCTTTCCCCAAGATAAAGCTTCTGCAGTCCCTCGAAGATCATCTTCCAATCCCATTTTGGCTGCTCTAAGAAAACTTTCTCCAGGATTCTGCATTGAGTTAAAATACACATTAATGGATACATCTAGCGGATAAAATTAGCAACCTAGCATAACATTGAACCAAGGAAAATTAGACTAGTAAGAGTGTTAATGACATTACTGTAAAGCATGCTTGCGTGAAGGGTGTAGAAACACCATTTTCTTTTCTTTGAAGTGACAGGCCTTTTGCACTCAAAGCAAGAAATTGTCCCGAAGATGACAGACAGTCAGTTGCAAGTACCAAGTGTTCTGGGAGGATAATCTTGCCAGTATCAGAAACTGCAGAACTTAGATCCTGCACTTCAACAGTACATTATAAGTATACAACGTTTCTAATTCTATGGAATAGAAAGATATAGAGTTCTTACTACCTGAGAACAAAAAAGGAACATACTGCTGGGGAAAATTTGATTTGCAATATGAAAACATGTAATCTTACTCACTCTTAGAAAGCACTTCCAAGCAACATCTATCCCATAGGCTACAGAGATATCATGAATATCATCAGGATGACTGCGTTCCCAGTCGATCATAGTCATTATTTGAAGGCAACTATCCACAAGGACACTCCAAAATGTAGTTCTGTCACAGCTTTCAGACATCAAAACCCGCAAATAAAGTTCTCCAGAAGGCCTTACAGAAGACTTGGATAAAATGGGTGCCTCCTCCCTCCATAAGATATCAACCTTTTTGAATGCAGAGAATCCTAAAAATCAAGTCCAGATTTAGAAATAATTAGTATTTAATTCCCTTTAGAATTGAAAAAAAGAATCCACTAGAAGAATAAGCACACTTTAGATTAGTGAATATATCTAGCACTTCAAAATGCGTAGATGAGAAGATAATCTAAACAACATAGGTTTTAACTTTGAAGATGGACAAAAAATGATTTTAAGAAGTTGGTCGTCAGCTTTTCTGTTTTTATTTTGTAGCAATCTAATTTATATCTGTATACAGAGAGAGAGAGAGAGAGAAGTGAATATTATCAGCAAAAAGATGGAAACCAGCAAACATTCATGTGTAAAACAGTATATAAAAGCTCAAGTTTAATGAATAAAACCTTTAACTACTGTTCTAAGGAGGAATGGTATCACAAAATCACGAAGGATATCCAGCTGCGCATATGAATCTTTAGTAATTCCAACAATAGCAACTGCAATGCACGATTTTGGGTCTTGCTTTGATGTGTCAGCAACACAACAATCCCTGTCAAAAACAACAAAGATCAGGAGAATACTTGGCTCCAGCAACAGAAAGCGGTATCTGCATATTAAGAAAGCAAGGCCAAAGCAAAGCCTACACATCTAAATCTTGTATCAGAATTATTTTCCAGTAATTTAGATGGGATCCTAACCCATGGTGAAATTAAACTCAGCAAACTTTATTTTCATATGGGTAATATTCACTGATCCAGTACCAACTGGAAAGATGGCAATCCTTGGAGTGATGTCTTACGTGTATGTTATCTGCAGATTTGGAAGTTCAACTTTTGCTTTTACTTTAGTCGCTGTGTAACTCATGTTAAGAGCATCAGTAATGGATTGTAACTTTAGTCTTCTCCTCTTTGCAATTTCCTGAAAGAATAAAAATTCAGGAATTATTAAACTTATAGACATGACTCAAAAAAATTATGATTGCATTACCTTATTTATGTGAAAATGACAAACCCAAGGACTAGTGCGGCTGCTTCTGCTCGTCTCCCGTGAGAAACTAAAGTTAGACAGCATAAGTTGAATAGCACACATCCAGTAGAAAATGCATCATAAACAACAGACACAAATGGAATGTAAAGAAAATTACCATATCATTACTTCAGAAACAAGGTCTGAAAACAGAAGCCTTTCTAAATGATTTTTTACTTCTAAAGCTCCATATTCAAAACCGTAAGCCCACCTTCCAAGCATTTTTGACAAGAACATTGATGCAGTTTTTTCACCACTACTTTTTCTTACCCCCGACTCCAGTACTTTCTGTAAAATCATAAATGTTAGGGAAAAAGGTATTGAATGCCATGAACTAGCAAAAGAATAACATGATCACAGCTTCACGATTCAGAAAACTACATAAAGTGGACCAAATATTTCAAACCTGCAATAGTTCAATTCAGACAGTATAAAATGGAAGGATATGCAAGATAAGGTAATTTTATAAGGTTGAAACTATATTCTCTCATCTTTGGAGAAGGGGAGAGGAGGGGGAGACAGTTTGAGAGAGAGAACTGAACCTTAAGGTTCAGCAGAGGTGATGACTCAAGCGCACTAATGGGTTGATCCAAAGCACTGTATGCAGCCTCGGAAATGGCACTGGCAGCCAATGAACCAACAGGATGGCCACCCACATCTTCAGGGGCTATAGTGGGATCAGATTTTTGTTGACTATAGTAAGAAAACTGCACAACTTGATTTCCATAAGGATTTCGCACTGTTCCATCATATCCAATGTAAAGATCCCGCATGAAAAATGTGAGTTTACGAGTCAAAGTACCAGAAACATCAGCATGCCCACTAAAAGAACTGTCCCTGGTTGTTAACGAATGTACAAAGCACTCCAGAGGATTTAAACCTGTAAGAAAAGAATTTTCCACCACAGCACATGGGATGTAAGTACCAGAGTATTCCGTAATATGATGAGGACGGTTCTTTTCATCATTCCATGCACCACAAGAAAGATGATGGGGGATTTGAAAAGACAATGGAATCAGAGAATGCTGCAAACCAAGACACATGCTCTGCTGTACCAATTTCAGAAGGTTACCCTTGCTCCCAGCCTTTAACATAGCCAGGAATGAGTTACCCTTGTTTGCATACTGATAAAGCAGGTTTTGGATATCCCAGAATACATCTTTGAAAGCACAAACAGAAGCCTGACTAAGTGCAGCTGACTTCTGTTTCTCAATAGACAATCGCTCAACATCAAAAATTTTTGAATTCTGATTTCCTTCAGATCTTCCAACAAGGAAATCTCGAGTATAATCCACCATGAGAAGTGTAACATAAGAAAGTCTCTCTGCCTCTTTCAAACCACATGAAATTTCAGTAACCATATTCTTTCGGGTGGATGAATCAGAAGAGAGATAAAGATCAGACAAGGAAACGCTTAATCCCCTCATTGACAACCACTCACATAAAACTTCCTGCGCAGCAAATAGGAAATGAAGAACCTGATCTCCATAATGTTTGACAAGACTACGAAAAAGATTTCCATCAGTGTCACGTAGCCAAGAAGATCCATTAGAAGACATAATTTCTCCTTTCCTAATACATACACCATTAGATGGAAAAAAATAATCAAAATCTGATGGCAAGAGCAGACTGAATAACTGCTTTCCAGTCCAATAACAAGAGCCGTTTGATAATGCTTTGAAGATAGCTGGCAGTGAGAACTGTCGAGGACAAGACATCTGCAGCTGTTGCATCTGGCACTGGTTCAAGAGAACCCCATCCTCCAGAATCAAATGAGCTGCAGTCAAGCTGTCATGACTTAGTGACAAAAGGTTTCTCCCACTCTGTCCATCAAGCAATTGTTTGTCTAGAGCAACAAGCTCCCTAAGCTCCACTCTGCAGTCCATTGATTGTGGAACATAACCATGAAGGCAATCACCATCAAAGTCCCCACGAAGAGGAGAACATATAAGGGGATTTATAGAAAGAGCCGAAGTTATTGGAAGAATTCTGACAGACAGAGCAATAAGGGAGTGTTGATGAATAGAAGGAGGTCTATTTATTAACACAATATCTCCATCAACAAGTGGTCTATATATGGTATCTCCTTTCTGCAACTTGTCCAGCATACTAACACGAACTAAGCCATCATTTCTGCGAACAAGGACCCATCCCTTCTGAAGAATCATGAGATCACAATGCTCAGTTAACTTTTCTGAATTCCATGTATTTAAATGCTCAGCTACATGTAGGCTCTCTGCAACATGACATGGAATACCAATTTCAGACAGCTTTATCTGTGGATCGCCAACTACCACCAAGCGGAAAGCATGATTACTTCTCTTTGCAATGAGAAGTTCTTTCAAAAACTTCAGACCAGATGCGCTGGTTGCAGGGTCTATAGTAGCTTGTCTTTCAGCACGCAGCTGCAAAATGTAGGTTCACATCATATATAAAAACTTCTTCCTCAAAAATAAATAACTAAAAGGAGACAAAGGTATTGAATGGAATATTCTTGTATATCTTACCTTTGAAAGTTTGATGCGGTCAATAACGTGCATACTTAAGTCATTGGCTGCCCCTCTAAAGTCAATCAGCTTTCTGTAAAGCCTGTTACTTTCATCCTAAATTTTTAAGTAGAAGAAGAATGTGAAGGATACTGTCGAGCAAAAAATTATGTGATTTGCCTGAGATATAAATCAAGTTAATGAAGAGACATATTTCACTTACAAATAGCATATGAGGCCCTAATTCTGTGACACGATGACAGTTAGGGGTCAAAAGGAAACAACTGAGAAAGATTGAAATTCTCCTTTTGAGAAATGCCTCAATAAGTCTTGAATCAACATCTTTCAGCAAGCTATAAACCTAATGGAAAAGTTGGAAACAAAATGTTGTTCAGATGCACAAAAGAATTGGGAAAATAGACAGAAATAAATATCACCTCTGCAGTTAACAAACTTTTAATCAAAAGCCCATAACACAACAAAGATGGACTCATGGACAGTACATAAATGTGTAAAGAGTCATGCTACCTTCACTCCCTCTCTTGTATCACTATTGTATTGAACTCTTTCTTGTATTTAATTACTTTGTGGACTCTTTTAATGGCATCTCTTTATCTGTTTAACTAATGGCGCTGTTGGCCAATTCAAGATAACCAATGAATATAATGAGCTTTCCTTTATAGATAATAATGACATGTTAGGGAGTAAAAATAGCATTTTTCATGCGCAAACAGGATTTTGCTAATTCAGTGGCAGAATGCACAAAAGATCAAATCATTAGGTTCAATCCACAGACACCAACTTAGCACATACATATGCCGAATTTTACGTCTATATTTCATTCATTCACTCCTAGTAACAAGCCAGCAAATGCAATTATTGCTAGGAAATGAAATAAGACTGAAGTTTCTGACCATGATCACTCAGGTCTGTGTCATTTGCTTTGTTACTCAAAAAAAAAAAATTAAATGAAGGCAAAAAAAAAAAAAAGGGCATATCCCTGCTAACAGAAGTACAGAACATGATATCAAATCCAAAACTTGCAGAATTAGCAAGTTTTTAAAATATCAATATATCTGCCGTTACACCCTGAATTGTATTTAAGCATATATGTGTTGCACAAAAATATTTGATCAAAAGCTGTAAGAACAATTACAAGGACTATAAACTTGGCAAGAGAATAAGAAAAACTGATGAAATGTAAAGGAGAAGCTACCTGTGCATATGATAGAACTCTTTTTTTTGATTGTCGAGAACTTTCATCTTGCCCTGCATCTTGTGGAATTATATCCCAATAATCAGAAGCCAAACTTCCTCCTGAAGTTGTATTTGGAAACTTCCTCGACACTTTTTGACTCGCTTCAGCTATAATTGCAGGCTTCCCAAACATGTCTTTGGGAGATAATCTAAATCTCATTTGTGGATAATCTTTTAAAGTTCCCTGTTTGTTGGACAGAATGCAGGTTCAGAAACTATGAAGATTAATTGGTAAAAGAATATAATAATAGACTATCCAACTTACATCACAATACTTGCAATTACCATGCTGCTGATGCATGGATGTGGAATCAACCCTCTGTTAAAAATCAACAGAAAAGGCCATCAGTAGAAGAACAATATGAGATGAGAAAATAATTGAATAGATTAAGTTAACTACTGACTAACACCTTTTAGGTACTAGAAAGTACAAAAAGTATACTGTGGGAAGGTTCCTATGCACAATATGTACATAAAAAGGGTTGCTATAATTAGCATGAAACTTGTCTTCTAGAAAAGTGACCAATCCAACCGGCATTATCCTGAAGGAAATGTTGCCAATTAGAGTGAACAGAGGGTGTGTTCAAATAAAGTTTTGACAAATAACTTATCACCACTGTGCTCTGAATGGTCAATTTGACTACTTTCCAGATTGAACTCAACATATTAATCCAGTTATTGGACACAGAATTAGAAATAAGGAAACTACAATAAATGCCAAAAAAATTGCAGTCAAGGAAAAATCTTTTTTGACTCAGGAAGTAAAAAGCTCAAATAAACCTAGACAGAAGGAGAATTCAATTAGGTTCTTTGAACTGGACAAAGGTGACAATGTTGCAATCTTTAAATAAGAAAGCATGGATAGACATGTACAACACTAAACTTAGACCATCAACCACAATCTTATCTGTAAATCTGCAATGTCACCCAATACAACAGTAGTTTTCATAACAAAGTCTGTATAGTAGTCGCTGACCTTGACCTTATCACATCGAGCTGATTTACATCCTGGGCAAATTTTATTGAGAATCCGTGCAGCTTCTGATATAAAGTATGGATTGATAATTGTGTAGGGGAATTTTATTAAACCAAAATGGCCTGCAAAAGTAGAATTGAGATACATGATACTCAAGTATGAGAGCAAAGACATGCATCAGCTCGCACATCAATACTAAGTTTCTTTTCACACCTTCACATCCTTTTACATCTTTTGCACCACATGTACGGCATTCAGAAACTGGATTTGGCAGTCCTAATGCAGGATCTGTTACTTCAGGCACTAGTTCTATTACCTTAGCTGAAATTTTGGCCTATACAAATCACATGGAATTAATAAATATCCTTCAAAGACAGATAAAATACAGAAACAGCATACTACCAAACAGTGAAGATAGTAGTCTAACATATCCTCCATGCCAGGTTTACAAACTTCACATAGAGGAGCAAATGGGGAAAAAGAGATGAAGTAGGTATGCACCTTAAAGCCAAAGGAAAACTGGTATAAGCCATTTTAAGACCTTATGAAGCATTAAGGCCAATAAAACCCTTTAAGAAGTCGCCAGCATTGTCAAGCTTCAGGGAAAAGCTCTACTCTCATACATGGGATGGTCAGTTAACTGAATGTTTTTTCCCAAGTCTCACTAATCCTATTACTCCATCCATCTCATGTTAAGTTTCCTATTTTTTTCATGAGGGTCAATTTGAGTGTTTACACTAAGAAATTCAGTTCTTGAAAAAAGAATAAATTAAGAAACTAGGTTTTAGGAAAAAACATATTCATGGTCATGCAAGTGCTAGCATTTTTGGTAATATAAACTAAAGGGGCATGTCAATACCATGAAACATGCAGGAAATATCATTCATATTATAGAAATTGATAAGGAAATAGATAGAACAGATTTAGGACCTGCTTTAGCACACCAAAATTACTAGTAATATAAGATCATGAAATATAGCAAGTACTTACAGCATCTGACTCAGATAGAATATTAAACTTAATTCCCTTCAAGACACCTGATGGCACCGGGTACTCTATATGTAGATCATGCTCCATCAAAGGTGGAAAGCTTGTGTTCTGGAAAGGGAAATACAGAGTTAAAGTAAGAAATTTAAAGCCCAAGGATCTTTTGCGTGCTAACACTTGCCTATTAAATATTATTTGCACTATAACATCACATATTCTTTTCAAGACATTAATGATAGAGCTTGGAAAATTTACTTGTAGAAATTAGAGCAGTACAACCTACAATTAAAACAGCTGATGATACCTGTAGCCTTGCTGGTATCTCCTGGGCTTAGACCAATGTTAATCAATAAAATATCATAAACAAGATATCTTCAGGGCTTGCTGCTGTTGAAAAAAATAATTGTAGTTGAATCACTTAAAAAGTAAGCTTGTGAAATTACTCAATTATCCAGACATAAGGATTATGAAGCATCCTAATGTTGCAACTGACTTCACAAGCCACACATGCAAAGTAACAGTTCATTGCCCAATATCAAAATAGTCAATCATATTAAAAATGGTGTGTACTTTCATTCCCAATAACAGGTTAAAATTAGAGAAAAACCTTCCAAGCTTTTGAAGGCTATGGGAATGTGGAATTTCACTTGCAAAAGAATATATTTTGGCAATTTGGCACAAGTATGATATCTGTCCATCTAACTGCTTTAGCCACCATATAATTTCATTATTTTTGGAGTACCGGGAAACCTATACAGACTAAGTTAAAACATGAAGCAGCCAAACAAGAAATCTCCTAATTAACAAGAGTAAATACAAAGCTCGGCATCAAACATCCTCTTTAGTTTTTATCTGTATGGGTTCATTTTATATGCATTGAGACACTTTAATCACAAAACCAGAGTCATTAGATCTAGGGTATTCAACCAAAATTTACAGTAGCAAGTTCCCCCACCCAAAAATAGCACACAGAAAAGAATGCGATTAAGGATAAAAGATAAATGCCACACTTGGCACTCAATATTTCTTCAGAAGAAGAAAAGAAATCTAACGGCATCATTTAATCATTAACAGAGGAGAGGATAAATGTTAGTTACATGCATATTATCAAAAATGAAAGTTAAAATGTGGCATTGCTAATTTCTGTAATGAAACAGTAGAATCAACTGATTCATGAAATCCTTAGAGATGAAATGATAACCACCAAATTTGATATGTATAAATTGAGGGAAGTGGAAATCTGCAATTACTTGCATTCAATTGAATACTGAACAACAGACATGAAACACCACATCCCACATTTCTCAATTGAAGCAACAGGAAAAAAAATAATCTGGGTTGGAGATATAAACAACAGAGGCCTCATCCCATATTTCTCCATTGAAACAACACATTTGCAGCTAACAGTTTAATAATATAAAGACAAAAGAACAGGCATCACATTCTATAATATACCAACTTCAATTGAAAACCGGATGCCAACAGCAGTCAAACACATGATCAAATTACCCAAAGATATATTTTTATTACCAGAAACCAAAATCCATCCCAGTTCATATGTAATTCATTAACCCATTTTATCAATCAAATTAAATGTTCTTAATTCCATTGCAAAGCCAAACATCAACTACCTCTTCCAGTACATTTTCAAACACAAAGCTAAATCCCATGGACACAACTAAATTCCCATCTCCTTAATAAGCTCAAAACCTCATGCAGAATGC
Source organism: Ipomoea triloba (assembly GCF_003576645.1). Taxonomy (NCBI): domain Eukaryota; kingdom Viridiplantae; phylum Streptophyta; class Magnoliopsida; order Solanales; family Convolvulaceae; genus Ipomoea; species Ipomoea triloba. Next base: position 368,947 of record NC_044923.1, on the reverse strand, counting down.
ATCCATCGGTCACAGCATCAGAGTTCAAACAAAATCCTATAAACTGCCACTCAGCAAGAAACACAAAACATGCAAAACTCATTGAACAGAATCCGTGCATTCATACCCCGAGGAGGCATGATCAACAAAGGAAACACGCGCCCTGTATGAAGAAAATCAACCCCAATCAAAGCAAATGGTCAAATGATCAGTTACATTCACACCCACATTGATAATCATACACAGAGAATGAACAAACAGCCATTCCCAGGATTCTATCAAAGCATCAATCGAAGATCACAAAAAATTAGAAGTCAAAACTCTCACTCACTTCGCTTAGTTGAGCTCGGCGGAGCTGGATTCTCCTCCTACCAGTCCTACCACCAGTGTGTGGTGTTACTGGGGTGGGGGTAAGGACTGACAGTCTGAAAGGGGGGCTGTTTTTCTCTGAAAAGCTCAACAGAACAGCATTCGAGTAAGCTCTGGCACAAATACACACATATATAGTATATATATATAAATATATGTCACTTTATATATATATATATATAGAGAGAGAGGGGGAAGCGCGAGAACGGGTTGCTCAGGAAAGAACTAAAAATCAATTATATAGTCATTTACGTGTCCAGATCTAAACGGATAAGAAACACTTGATTTATTCTTTTTTTTTTTAAGAAAGCATGTCATTTTCATGAATAATTGAACAGTGCAAGCAACATTTTAATATAGTACAAGTGTAAGTAAAGTATATTACAAGTATAAGTAAAATGTATTACAAATGCAACAAATAATGTGTACTTAATGTTACGTTATCATTAAATACACCTGTGTGAAAGGTTTTATCATTAGATGTACAAATATTAACAAGGTAAATTACTTGCACTATTTAGTGAAAATAGTTGCACTTGTAAATGCTTTTACTTGCACTTTTTACTTGAAACTTGCACTAGTTACTTGCACTTTTAGCACATTTTACTTACACCAAAGTTTGAGTTTTTTACGAAAATGTCACAACGTCGTTTTTTAAAATTACATCTGATTTGTTGAATCTTGACACATGGGCGGCTACGGTTGGTTCTTAAATTTTTTCTTGGGCTCTCGTTCTCACCTGAGCGCGTCCAAATATATATATATATATATATATATATATATATATATATATATATGTGGAAGGTTTCCCGTGCATTACAATGACACGCCTTAAGTACACAAATCACACACGTTAAGCAAAAAAAGGCACCTATATTTTCTTGCTAAAAGCACAATTCTTCTTTGTTATAAACATAGACCACTAGATTTTATCGCTAAAAGCATAATTCTTCCTTGTTATAAGGATAGACCACCAGATTTTTGTGCTAATTTGAGGGGGGAAAGTATATTAAAAAAGGGAAAAGTGCAAATTATTAAAAAGAAACCTAGTGGGGCCACGCAGTAAATGTATTTGTATTCATAATTTCCTCGTATACAAATAATACAATGCCATATTGTACATTATTGCGAATTTTGTAATTAAGTAAATGGGTGGCTATTGGCTAATCCACTAAATATATAATAAATTAATTAACCCCCAGGAGGAGCATTTATGCGTATCCCCGTGAGGTGCAATTGCACGCAACATATAATGTATTTTTTTTATATATATACTTTGAATTATTCCAAAACACGCATAAAAAAAAGAAGAGGATGTTTTGATTTTACAAAAGCAATATCTATTTCATTGTGACAAGAAATAGTTGACACAAAGAGAGTCTCAAAATACTCTTTTATTTACATAGAGCAAGGAATTGTATAAAATTAAAAACACCTAATTTAGTTTTCTTTTTTTTTTTTTTCCTTTTTACACTATTTAAAGAATTTGTATAATTTTATCATTAAATTACATTATACTCTCAACCAACACATTAATGATCTTTAATTATTCACTCTTATATATGGTACTAGTATTTTGTACGCGCGATGCGCGAAAGTTCATGTCCAATATTAAAACATTAATAAATAAAAATAAATAATTCAAATTTATAATTCAAATTATATATACACAAATAATATATGTATTTTATACACATATATATATATGATTTACCATTAATAGAAATTTAATTAAAATATAATCAATCATTAAATTAATTATATAATGATTTTAATAAAATAATAATTAAAGAATAGGAAAATGATATGATAGATATAGGTGTATGGTAATAATGATGGAGTTAAAATTAACTGTGTTATAACGGTGTAAAGGTAGTTTTGTATAATAAGAATGTAGTAGGACAATTTTGTCTAATAATATTGAAGTGTACAATATTTAAAGAAAAATGTATACATTTATTAGCATACAAAAAGAGGGACATAAATCAAGGATATAACCTTGATTTAGACTTATTATGTTTTTAGATATAAGGGTGAGTGTAATTCTCTATTGGATGGCATCATCTTTAGTTTAGAAATGACTTGATTTTATTACTTTCGAGGTTCCATTGGTCATAGTCAAACCGTTACTTCTTTGCCGACACGACTAATTTACTTATTTTAGATTCATGCAATTTGTGTAGTGCGATATGCATTGAATATGGATTGCCGTTATTTTTTCACCGACATGATTGTCGTTACTTATTTTTAAATTTTACAAAAATGCCCTTGATAGTTTCCAATTCATTACTCTTCATATATTGTATGGTATGGTATGGATTAACGAGTGTTGTTCTCAAAAAAAAAAAAAAAAAAAAAAAAAA
>NC_044923.1:328714-365214 GCF_003576645.1 Ipomoea triloba | reverse complement strand
TAACGAGTGTTGTTCTAAAAAAAAAAAAAAAAAAAAAAAAAACCGAGTGTTAATTGCATAGGAAATTCGTGATTGAAAGTTCCAAAATGGTGCATGGATATATGGGCACATTGTAAGCAATGAAATGTGATTATGTGAAGGATTGATGCTCAAAAAACGAGGAGGAGAAAAAATCCAAAGGAAAGTGAAGAAGGAGCACGTGAATTGAACTTTTGATGGTCTAATCTATTCCTTCTACGCAGATTCTCTCAACTTTATTATGAATTAGTAAATGGGCCTATAATTTCTGGGGCCCTCCACCATCTACCACTTGTTGCACTGATTCTGGAGAAATTGAGTGAAATGGTCATATTTTTAGTAGTGTTAACAATAATAGAATGATTTTAAATCAGATAAAAAATAGACAAAACGTATTCGAAAATTACGTCTCTTGTAAAAAACGCATACGTTTCTTAAAAATTGGTAATTTTTTTTTTGTTTTTTTGGGATTACTAAACATGAAACACAAGTGGCACTTGTATTTCACGTAGTATACGAGCAGCGTAAGTGTCATTTGCGTTTTTAGTCCGTAGAGATACACAATGCTTTTCTCGTTGTTGCGTTTCTCGTTCGTATCTCTATGAACGAGATACGCAAGTGCTACTTGCGTTTTACGTTGAGTAATCCAAAAAAAGTATTTTGTTAATTTTTAAGAAACGCTTTTGGATTTGCGTTTTGCCAATTTTAATACTTGGTTTAAAATCTTCATATTATTGTCAACACTACTTAAACACATGCCCGTTTCAGTCAATTTCTCCTGATTCTGCAGGTGGGGACCTTCGTACCTCGTCCATTTCTTACTATTTTTTTCTTTTAAAGAAAAAAATTACACTTCTAAGTTAAGAATAATTATGATTCTGTTCAAATTAAACCAGACACGTTAACAATTGAATTGAAATCAGAACCGTAAGAACGATTCTAATTACGATTTAGAATCAAAACCTAAAATATTTAAAAATTAAATTATAAATAACTTTAGTTAAGCCTGATAAACTAAATTACACACATAGAATTAGATGGTGGGAGTAGTTTTATACTTTTATTCATTCTTGCGCTGATTTCTTTATTACTCTTTAATTTAAGGACTAAAAGCCAATTTGTTTTTATTACTATAGTTATATTTGTATCTTAGGAGAATTCATATGAGCCCAAGCCCACATTTGTATAGGCGAATGAAGCCCAACAGAACCCGTAAGCAAGGCCCAAAAGCTTCAAGGTGTAAAGTCCATTTAGTTTGACAGAGTTTCACTGTGTATCTGTATGCGATCTTCTGGGGAGCGACCAACGGGGCAGTGATTGTTCTAAGCGGTTTCGATTGCAGAGGAAGAGGAGAAGAGGGCGATTGGAGAATGGCGAGCACGGTGGATGCCGGAGGAATTCCGATCCCTACGTCGTCGGTGCTGATGGCGGCGTCAAAACACATCGAAACTCGGTGCCGGAGCGAGAATGTGGCGTTCCTCAAGTGTAAGAAAGACGATCCTAACCCCGAGAAATGCCTCGACAAAGGCCACCAAGTTACACGCTGCGTTCTCGGCCTGTAAGCCCCCCCTCAACTAGTTTCATCAAATGTTTATATGCGATATCTGCAGTTTTTGTTTTTGTTCTTTTTCTAACATTTTTTTAGCTGAATTAGTGAAATTTATGCCAGAAGAGAATGCACAATTTAGAATTTTGAATTCTGGATTGGGTAGAAGGTTAATATGCTTCATTACTTTTAGCTCACTTTGATTCCGACCTTGTTTTTCTGGAATTTTACCAATAGCAAACTGTAAAGTTCTTATGGAACATGTAAATGGAGGTCATTTGCATTTGGCATTATATATCCAGCAATGTATATAAATTTGTATGGCCATTCAACTATTGTGTTGAAATGATAGAGGAAAACAATTTTTTTATTTTTATTTTTATTTTTATTTTTTTTAAGTTTGAGATTGATTCATGGCATAACTAGGTATTATTTGATTTTCTGTTATTCATTTGTTTCACTTTATTCTCATTGCCTAGAACTTGCACAATGATAGATTATATCACTGTTATGAAATCTGATGTCAAATTCAATTGTCTCATGTGGCTAGCACAGGGCTGAACTTATTTATGTGGGATTTGCCTCCCTTGCTATCCACAAATTTATTTCAGAGAAATTGCACTTTAATTTCATCCTAATGGAATGCTAAAATGCTCTTTATATACCATATGTGAAAGTTGTAGCGGTCGATTTAGTTATTGGGAGTAAGTTAGGTTCTATTTAGATTGCTTTAAGGCTGAGCTTATTTAGTTAGTTTGCTACGTCTAATCTCCATAAAATTTTTACCAAATGCCCTCAATATAAATACCATTTTCATAATCGCATCCATTATGGAATTCTGCATTTCAAAGTAATAACCTATACTTGCTTACCAGAATGGACTATAATCTGATCTATTCAAGCTTAAATAAGAGTAAGCTGGCTTATAGGGTAGAACCTGGTCAGAAGAAACTGTAAAGACGAGAGATGTAATACAAGGTGTATGTGCTTCTTTGGATTATATGTCCACTATTGAGTGATTACCTTATTTATAGACATAGATACTTAAGGTTTTGATTGTATTGGAAAATTATTTTGATTCTGTTTTAGATAGGAAGGGAACATGATGATGGGATGTCTTTTGGCAGGTATTGCCAAAAATGCAGTGATTTTGTAATGGTCTAGTGGTCATCTTTGCGTTTACGAGGTTGAGTGAAATGCAATTCCATCTTTCAGCTGAGTGTGATGTGCTCAAATACTTATATATGCATCACTTCCTGATTGACCAGCTTGAGTGAATTGCAATTCCATAGAGTGGTTGAACATGATGCTCCCTAGTATTTATATACATGCACCAATTGATGATTTACTGTTATCACTCTTAATTAAACTATTTTAAAGCATGGGCTGGTGTAGGAGTAGCATTGCATGTGTTTATCCTAGGCAAAAGAACCCGATTTGAATCAATCCCCACTGCCCATCTCTTACAATCAAGAAAGCATTTCCTTCTTGACTTTATTTTCCCAAGTATCAATAGCAGGTTAATGTAACTTACAGAAATATGCTTATAATTGTTGTAGGCTGAAAGATCTTCATCAAAGGTGCAACAAAGAAATGGATGCTTATGCAGGGTGCATGCACTACCACACAAATGAATTTGAGTTTTGCCGCAAAGAGCAAAAGGAATTTGAAAAGACATGTTCTTTTTGATTTCGTGGCAAATAATCTTCCTAATCATATGATCACAATAATCTCGACAAGTTTGTAACAAGTCGATGCATCTTGATTAAACACATTTGAAGTGATTTTTATATCTTTGTATTGCATATGTAAGACATTGATCCCTGGTAAAATGCCTCCCATTGAAGCTGCCTTTGCAGCATAAAAATGTTCACTGTTTGAGTGTAATCAGACCAGATATTTTCATCATGCCACGAGGCCATTATTGTATTCTGAATCCTGTGGTTAATACTTCCTAGTCTAATCCATTTCTGTGAAAATGTGTTATGTGACACACACTCGACAGGAATATAGTCCTTTGGTAACAAGTAATCGCCAGTTTATTGCATAGTTATCACATCAATGATCATCATCCTCAAAGGGCGATTTCCCAGCTGGTTCTTTCTAAGTCTGTGAACAGCCATCAACCCCATAAGAATTATGTAACCTATAAGAGCTGATAAATGTATAATGAACACTAATCATCAGATGAGTATATAATGATAATTAATGCTAACATAAAGTTTGCATTATTTGACTTGGTGGACAACAGTGACTCCCTTCGATCTCTTCAGCCTTCTTCACAGATGGACTGCTAGGCTGCTCAACATCATCCTCTGATCTATAATAGCGCATGCAAATTTAATGCCATGAGACTAGGAGAATAAACAAAAGATACAAATGCAAGAGAATGGAGGTATATGATGATTTAATAATGTTAATATAATGGAAAATAGATGATGAAGTATGGTTGAGTGGAAATAAAAAAAAAGTTGATATTGATAGGAGGAAAAAGATACATTCATTTCTTACCGGCCACCATCTATCTGCATCATTTGAAGTGTGGTTATTTGTTGTGACTGCATTTTGAGGTTGCAGAAATGAACTCTGAAATCCCATGAAGGTCCTACTCTGATCTTTCCTTGGCCAGCATTTATTTCCTCAAACTCTTATTCTTATTTGCAGATTTCACAAACATACTTAAAAGAGGAACACTAGTTTATAAGGCAAAACATGAGATGGGGGGTGGGGAATTAATTTACAGACAAGTGAGGGAAGCAAGTGAAGAAAGGGACAGCAACAACAGTTGCAAACCCACTTAGCATGCATGCGTCAAGGTTTTCAGTTTTCTTTCGCAAACATAAAACAACAATTATATTCAGTGCACTATGGATCCTGTTCCACGATATAAATTGCAACCGCTGAAATACTGGACCCGGCTCACCTACGGTCAAGACGGTCGAGCTGTGGGCTCTTAGTGCTAGGAATGCTCCAAACTGGGTACCCTACTTGGAGATATCCATCAATAATAATACTCTGTAATATTTATCTCCTCTAAACAAATATAGTAACATTGTTATGGAATATTTCTCAACTCTCTTTCTACTTACATAATTAAAAAATAATACTTTGAACTCTTAAAATCTACATACGCAGCCCTTTCTATTCTCTCATACAATTTTTATTTTATTATTATTTTTTTTTATGTAGACAAATGTACAATTTAGGACTTGGGAGTACATGTTACAACTCTCTACATAATTAAGGTAAAGATGGTATTGAATTGAATAGAATAGTATTAATACACCACGTGTAGTACACGGTGGTGAAGAGTCAAATAGAGTAACTCCATAGTGACACTTCTACTACGTCGTCACTCCCAATTCCAACTTGATCAACTTCATCCCAAGTACTGAAAACATTCCCCAGTTGCATGCATGCCGGCGAGTACAGCACCGCCTCCGCCATCTTTTCAATGATTCCGTCCACCCCCATCTCCTCTCCGGCCACCGGAGACGCCATCCACGCTTCATCGTCAATGTTAGAAACATCTACTCTCAATTTGCTTTCCACTTCCTCCTCCACTTTCGTCTCCCTGAACCCCTCGGCGGCCATCACCGCCGCTCGCCGGATATCCTTAGCGTCCTTCGACACCGGCACCGGCAGCCGCCACACGGAATCGGCGAAATTCAGCGTTGCCAACTCGCCTCTTAACGCCAATGCCGCCACGTCATGAGCTCGGGCCGCCATTTCCGGAGTAGGATAACTTCCCACCCATATCCTCTTCTGCTTGATCGGCTCCCGGAGCTCGCAAACCCATTTCCCATTCCCCCTCCGCCGCACTCCCCTGTACACCGGGTGCCTCGTCTCCTTGAACTTCTTCCTCCCCGCCGGCCTCTTCGGCTTCCTCGTCGCCGCCAACACCAAAACATCCTCGTCCGAATATTGCGCCGCCATGCAGTTGGAAGAAGAACATGATCCCGCCGATACTGAAGAAGTCGCCGGCGGCAGTTGACCGTTCTGTTCCGACGAACATGCTGATTCGTAGTTCATATTAGTTCTCAAATCACAGATATCAATTGTCAGAATAACTAACGTTTGAATTATCCGAGAGTGAGTGTGGTCGGATAAGAATTATATTATATATATTCCAAAATAGCAGAAGCAGCTAGCGGGTAGTGATTATGCACGTGGCTACGACATAGACACGCACTACCGGTGGGTCCGGTAACCCCGAGTATTGATTATTAAAAATTGGAAAAGTTCTCATTGAAATTTCACAGTCAAATGTGGGACCGAGGACTTTAAGCCAAAAAAAGGTTGGTTAGAGCGAGGCTGCGCAATCCACACAGAACACGGGTAATACGCAGAATGTAGTACGTACTGTTAAACATCGATCAGATGTACGGGAATTTTTATTTTATTTTTTTTTTCACACGTCAATTTTCCGACTAACAATACTATACGTTCAATGTATGTATGACTTATTAATATATTATGGTCCTGTTTATTCAAAAAAAAAAAAATGTATGTATGACTTGTAGACTTATAGTGTACACTTCACACAGTACAAATATTATGACTCGTTCTATATATATGGCACCTTTTTGCAATGTTTGGGCGTATATGCATGTTGCTTCATTTACACACACATAAGTCCAAACGCCCTTTGAAATTTGAACTGCTTTTTAAAATCCTAATTTTTGTATTGTCATAATAATAATGTAATTTTATTGTATAGTACCTTTTATATTTTAATAAATATGATAATTTAATTTGATCAATTCATTTTTACGATTGTTAATAATTATATTGTTATAATTAAGAATGACTATTTCACTCAAACTTACATAGATACAATTTAGATAATAGGGATATCACCACAAAATAGTAAAATCCCTTTTAGTTTATTTAATTTGACACTACCAAAAAATATTTATTATTTTTCTCTTTCAAATTTTGACATAAAAATCTTGTACCTACCTTATTGTTATTAATAAAAATCATGTGCCCTATTACCACTTACCTTTGCTTCTTGTTATTAATTAGATTATTGAATTGGCCTAACAGTTAGCAATATAATCTTCAACATGATATGAACCCTTGATTAGATTACACTCACTCAACATTAGCTATGAATAATTAATGTTTACACAAATTAAAACACGTTTAAACATGCCACATTAGATATATGCATGCATTACATACATAAACCATAATTAATTAGTTAATGTGCAAGCATTCCTAACTATGCCTAATCATAACGTGTTACAATATAACTTATATGCCGTAACTTATAATAATATTATATTTATCTTCTCTAAACAAATAATATCTGAAAATAATTAAATTATCCACGAACGGCGGCCGTTCTGTTCCGACTTCCGACCAACATTATATGCTGATTCGTAGTTCATATTAGTTCACAGATATCAGAGCAACGTAAACTAACGTTTATCCGAGAGTGAGTGCGTGTGGTGTTACAGATTATGGATAAGAATTATATTCATAAGTAAATCAAGAAAGCAGAAGCGGGCATTTTACTACTTTTGTTGTGGTACGTGGAGATAACATTAAACTGATTATGCACGTGGCTACGACATAGACACGCACTACGGCTGGGGTCCACCCGACCCCGAGTGTTCATTGCAAAAGTTCTAATTTTTTAACAACTTATACTGCCTTCTGTTGACCACAATACTGACTAATTAAGCAACCTTGTCTGCACATGTAGCAATGGACCATGCTTGTGTAAACACATTTATGTACATTGAATGCGATTAAATCTCAAATTACCTAAAGGTTGAATCCCCAACCTCAAGGGCCCCCACGCCTCGGCCCGACAAAATTTCTGGGAGGATGTAAATCTCAAGTTACTTGTCATCATAATTGGAAAACAATTGGGAAACGATGCTTGTTTGAGCCGAGTATTCATTGGAAAACCATGCTTGTTTGAGCCACGGAAGAGCCTCGGCCATAGTAGACTCAGGATCACAGCACAAAAAAATCATTCTCCGCACCCATAAACTCTCCCAAATGATCTCGTAAGACAACTCCAAAGCTGACTCGTCCATGTCCCGAAAAGATTGTAATTTAAAAAACTATCTCATTTTTTTTATATCATATTGTAATTGGTAAAATTTCTAGAATGAGAATAGTCTTATAACCGCGAGTTGTTTTAACGAAAAGAAAAACATGTAGTTATGGGCCAAATTGACCCATTTGATATGAGAACAGGATTGGATAGAGGGGTGGCCGACAAGTTTATGACCTATTCTTTGACGTGGATGCATGCAATGTACCCGGCCACTAAATTGCCTTCCAACTATATATTTTAATTAATTGTATTATATTCATATATCATATGTTATATAATATGCTTTCGGTTATGACTTGATGGACCAAAAGATTTTACTCTGCTTTGCTTTTCTGTCGTAAGTTAATTGGGTGTTAATTTGCACTATTATCATAAATAACATATAACGTGGATTTATAATGTTAATTTTATTTTATTTTTATAAAAATCGACGTCCTATATCACATACTCCGTAAAAAAATATACGATGTCAGTAAATATATGTCACCGTCATTTTAATTTTTTTTTAAAAAAAATTACGTAACGATGTCAATTTTCAAACAAAACTAACGTTGTATTTGTTTTTAATTTAAATAAAAATTTAAAACACAACACATACGAAGAAAGTTTTTATAATTTAAAAATTAAAAAAAATTGAAATGCAAAACATATGAGTCGGTTTTCAAACGTGGTATGGTTTTTCAATTTATTAAGAAAAATCAATTTATTGGTTACTTGGGGACGTACTGCTAATATGTATTATTTATTAAATTAAGAAAAGATCAACTTGGATTATTGGATAGTTAGTATAATCTTCACAACTAACTTTGATTAACTGTCTCGCATCTTCCAACCAAAACACCTCTCCGTATCTCAAAACTTAATCCTTCTCCAATTTTATTTTATTCAAAATACTTTTTACCTTATTAAAAAGTTCACGACCATTACCCAGATGTGCACTATAGATGAAGTCTACCTTATTACCTTACTATACAACAAAAGACTACAAGAAGGTAAATTGAACTAGCATATGTCTCCCATAATTGATTAGCTTAAATCAAGAAGACGTACCAATAGAAAAACTTTATTGAGATTCGAACTTGGAACCTTGTAGTTACCAAATCAATAGGAAAATTTCATTTTATTTAAACTGTTTTTCTTCGGACACAATTTGTGATGTCCAGCTAAAAATGCTCTTGACCTAATAGTGTTATATACACGTACACACAAGGGCGGAGCCAAGATTAAATCAGACAGCGTGGGAGACCAATTATGATTTAAGAATGAATAGTTAAATACATTAATATTCATTTGACATATTTCAGCATACATTAATTATTATGTTACAAATATACTAAATCCGAGTATCGGACTAATATTTTCTACTTAATATTGTACCTGCTCATGATATATATCTAATCACCCTATGCTTGAGTTAATCTTAATTAATTCTTTTTTTCAAATTGATATCTATTTTATATATCTAATTCTTTGTTTATGTAATCACCCTCGGCTTTGAATTATTGCACTTTTGACTTTGTAATATAACATAAAAATATCATAAATAAAAATATTGACATTTGCTATATTGGGGGAAAAAAATGTGAACATATTGACATTTGCTATATTGGGAAAAAATGTGAACATTAAATAGTTGAATGAAAAAATTCAAAAATTCAATTCACACTCCAAGACTTAGTTCTTAAGCGTCTAACTCAAAGCCGAGTATGTTTTTTGAAGGATAGTTAAGCATGACACTATTTTATTGATTAATTATAACCAACACATTATAACACATGTTTTTTTGGGGGGTGAAATGTATTTATTATTGTTATATTCTTATGAATTTGTTACCATTAAATGATGGAGAAAAGACCACATATGCCTTATGGTTTTCAATTTTTTGTAAGAACAAATAATAAAAGGTCAAAAGTATGAGTCCACTAAACTCCACTATGACCTTAAATCAGGGATACACTAACACCTAAATTAGGGATCCACTAATTTATGTTTTGTTCTTATTCAGAAAGTGGTGCAAATAATTAAGAATAGGAAAATTTTCATGATTAGTGCATTGATGGAATGCAACTATATAAAGGCCATCAAAATCCCCCTCACTGCTTGACATACAGTCTTATACACCATCTGAGAGAGTTGAGTCAAGTGAGAGAAAAATAATTAGGAAGCTCAAGCAAAGGCAGCAGCACAGTTCAGTCAGGCAATCAAACAAACAACTATGGCTGGAGGTTAGATCCTATATATTTCATATACTTCAGTTTTAATTCTTACATTTTTCACATACAACTGAATACGATATATATATATATTAGGACTATAGGATATTGTTTGTAAATAAAAGGTTTGGAGGGTGACTATGTCGACGTTATGGATGATGATAGTAAGAGATGGATGGAGGCTTTAGACAATTAGACAGACAGGAAAAAAAAACTTTTTCGATTTTCAAGAATGTAGCAAAGTGGGGAGAAAAGGATGTCCCAATAAAGATCATAAAAATAACTTTAACACTTTTGAAAATCTGAATACTTGTTTTCTGTCTCCAATCTCGACCGACTTGCTCACCTACTCCATCAACATCTTTTAACTCTTTCCATCATCATCAAACTTGCAAAAGCTTGTTGTATATGTTACTTAAACATGTCAAGTGCTAAAAATTTGAATTTAGATTAAATTTTTTGGGTGAGAACATACCGCCCTCAATTTGTACATAGATAATTTTGTAAATGTTCAATTAAGATTACACTATACTTATCACAATTAATATCCTTTCATCTCGGGTGACACAACCATAAACCTTAAAATATTGTGTCAAAAATAAGAAGAAATATTGTGAAATGCCTAAAAAGAAAAACACCAAAAATCAAGAAAAATATAGTGCAAAAATCCTAAAAAGGTAGGGAAAAAATCCAGTAGTTCACAAATGATACTAATGTTTATTCATGAAACGACGGGTAATCTTAGTTTTGTATTTCATTTGAGATTAACTAACTAATTAAAACTGCATGCTTCAATTCAGATCGACTTTCAGTCGTTGTAAGCTTGACCAATATTATTGTATGTGTTTCTCATTTGTTGGCTACATACATGATGATTCTTTGACTTCATAATCCAGCTTTTTACACATTTTAATTATGCTTCAAGTTTACTTCTATCATATATACACACCATCGTGATTAACAAGTTAATTAACTTTATATTTATTTATATATTCCATGCATGTTATACTGGCACAAATGCACAATCTTCCAATTCATATTCCATACACGTCCATATTCCATTGCAATGGCACCACCTACCTGCCACACATCTATATAAAGAATTTGATATTCAATATTCACGTTACTATGAGACTAGCTAATAATTCACAATTTTGCCCGAACCAGGCCAACCTATATTTTGAAATCTAGCTTACGGTTATATTAACATTTCGTTTACTATTCATTCCATATTGTTGGTGCCATATATTTGTCACGTTCATCAGGAGGCTAATATGTGCGCGACTGAATAACATCCAAATTTCAAGGTCTTCATATATGGTCATTGTTATGTTATCTCGTGATTGATCAAGGCTTTATAATTTTATTTTTTTTAAATATTCTTCAAATATGATCAAACCTGGGCAGGCAGACATTATTATGTGCAAATGAAATCATTTAGATATGTTTATTTAGTGTTTTTGTGAGGTTGTCCTTCCAAGCTAGCCTACCCACTTATTGTATGTCTGTTGGTATGCAATGTTAGTTAGTTGTATTAACTACCCATGTTTTATTTTAAATTCCAATATGTGTCAGCCTGTCATAAACGTTCTGCCCTGGGGGGCCAATATGTAACCAAACCATAAAGACCATGAAAATTAAAAGCTAGGAAACCCAAAAACGTAACCCAAAAAAAAAAAAAAATGAAGTCATACATAGTTTGATTCAATCTTCATTAACTAAATCAAATACATGCATGCAATTCCATGCTGGCAAACGGGAACGTACGTTCGTTGTTGTATTATTATTTTCTTAATAATGGAATATTGCATGGAATAGGTTTTAGTTAGTTTAAAAGCTCCATAGACAAGTTTCAGCGTCGGAATTCCAGCCGGGAGAATCATCGGACGATTGGGGATTCATTCTCGGCGGACTCACCATCATTCCTCCGGCCATGTCCACCAGCAAATTAGGCATATCGAATATCGCCTCTTCATCGATATATTCGCCGCCGGGTGCGGCGGCAGGGGGCTGGGAGGCGGCGGTGCCGGGCTGAAATATGGCGGCTCCGGCGGTGGCAGCGTTTCTAATATCCGCGGGCGAGGACGTGGCGGGTACGGGATAGCGAGGCGCGTGGGCGGGGAAGTTCAGTACGGCTTCGCTTCCCCTTAGTGCGAGCGCAGCCACGTCGTAAGCCGCCGCAGCCATCTCCGGCGTGGGGTAAGTCCCCAGCCATATTCGGGTCGTCTTTCTCGGCTCGCGGATCTCCGACACCCACTTCCCGCCCCGACTCCGTATCCCGCGATACATTGGGTGTTTCCCGGCGGAGGTGCCGCCTCGGCTGGGGAGTGCAGGGTGGTGTAGTGATTGTGAATAAGGGTCAGCCATGCGAATCTATTTAAATATATATATGTTTTGTGTATATATAAATATATATAGAACGGATCTAAGGGTTTATTATATATATATATTGGAGGCTGGGGTGTGGGGGAGTATGTAATAAATAAGCCAAGGTAAGGGAATGAATTGAATGGATAAAGAAATTAAGTATGGTATACGTAAAACCGTGGGCATGCCGCGGATGATACGATCATCAATATTATATATTTTTTTTTGAATACGATCATCAATATTATATAATATATATATCATGTCATATCGAATTTATACGAGATATAACTAAAACAAGTTTTAAACTTATAGCCGGTACGGTGGAGATAATACAATTAAAAGACATTTTGTTTGTATTGTATTGAGTACAAATTATTTACAACAATTGAATCGTAAATTACATTGTATATTTTAAAGAGATCAAATTGATTCATTATTTTTTTTTTTTGCTTAAAAAGATTACACCTTAATCTCGAGGGTAGATGAAGGAGGTAAATGGTCTACAATTTTTTAAAATATTTGTACATTAGTGGTTTGGTGCATTCTATGGGAAAATAAAGCTAAATTAATGACTTCTTTAGATTAGTAATATAAATTAGTTGAGTTGTGTTTTTGAGCATAGAAATTTTTTTGATTAAATATATTAGGTGGATGGATCATTTAAAAAGTATATTATTCGATATTAAGGTTTTAGGTTTCTTTATTGTGCATGGGTTGGGAATAGGGGTTTTCCATGCCATATATACACCTCGTGGGCATGCAATGCGACGTTGTCATCAACTGAAAGTGATAGAAATGCCTTAAACATATCTTTATTTTTTACATGTTAAGAATTCCTTGTACTATATAGCTGCGCAGTTATCTGCTACATGTGTGTCCAATATATATATATATATAGGCCGGTCCAAAGGTCTTATAGGCCCCTGGGCAAAATTAAATAAAGGGCCCCTATATGAAGAATTCAGTTGTTATGTCATGGACACGGGTCCATATTCACAATTTCATAATTCCATGTTCACAGTTCCATAACTTCATGTTCGCAATTTCATAATTTCATGTTTACAATTCCATAGCTCTACGTTCACAATTTCATAACTTTATGTTCACAATTTTATAACTCTATGTTAACAATTTCATAACTCTATATTCAACAATATCAAAACTCTATGTTCAACAGTATAACACAACCTTTGAATCTATATAATAAAATTGTGAATATAGAGTTCAAAAGTTGTGAATACTGAGTAATGTAATTTTGTATATTGAAATCTAAAATTGTGAATATAAAATTCTAAAAATGTGAACATAGAGTTCTAAATTTGTGAACATAGAATGTGGACCCGGGTTCATAGCATAATTTGCTTGAAGAATTTGTTTCAGGATAATCAATTTGTTTATTTCTTCTTCTTTTTTAACTTCCGGATAAAATGTTTTTTAGCTAGGCAACATTGTATAAAAATTATTATAAAATTGATCTTAACAAAAAAAAAAAAGAAGCAACTAGCGGTATATGAATCAATCAATCAGAATCAGTCAATCGAAAATATATAAGTATTTGAGTGGTTGGTGTGGCGTAAGCACGGTCGGCGACCCTTATACTCCTGGACGGCTAGGCGGCGTGAGTAGTGAGTGTGTGACAACGTCTCTTTCAGTCTTTGTGAGTTCAATTCTTGACTTTCAGAAACAATTAACCCTATTTTTTTATATATATAATAAGTAATATATATATATATATATATATATATATATATATAATACTCCGTATATATTATGGCCTATGGGCCCCTTATAGAGATGGGCCCTGGGCAGGTGCCCACCCTGAACCCCCCTCAGGGCCGGCCCTGAATATATATAAGATCATATGAATATCATGTCTTATGTGAGAACTACATGAGTGCACATAATTTACTACACAAATGCATATGCAACTACCCCAGAATTTCTAATGTCATCTAGGTATGTTTGGGAGTAGACTATGTGTATTCATATAATAGATTGTGTGCACTTATGCAATAGCTCAATTCACATGTTCTCACTACATATGAACGCAATCTTATATATATATGTGTGTGTGTGTGGGTGTGGGTGTATGTGTGTGTATTTTTTGATTCACAAGAAATTAAAGCTTGTAATTGTTACAAAAAGTTACACTCTATATATATGTGAAATCCGTCTTATGATCTTAGACAACAAAAGATTAGAATTGATGTAAACCAGTCTAAATTACTCACAACCACACATGCATAATTGAATGAGATGCATGTGATAAGACCAATCGATAATGATTTATATTGATGGCTTTAATGAAGATCCGTTTGATTAATGGGATGGGATTTGTTGATACAAAATGGTAGGGCTACTATTACAAGAAAGCTACCCTTAACGTTGTTTTGTTAACTTTTGTTGATATTATGCTTGCCTAACATTAGGAAAATGTAATTAGCAATTAATTAGGCAGTGTTGTGTCCTGCGCTTAGTAACAATTCATATTGTTGGGTCATGCTGAAATTAATACAACTATCAATTTAAACTTTTAGGTGAGACAATATACCTTAAAATTTAAATTTGTATAAGAGCTAGCTAAAGAAACAGTCCGCATATTATTTGACAATATAAATAATAAATGTGCAATTAAATTATTAGTTTAAATTTAATTGAGACAAAACATGTTAATCATATCGTGTTCAATCCCATAGTAGCAGATAAGGTAGGTTTGTTATGCAATTAATTAGTAGATAATAGCAAAGGATTTGAGCACTAAAATGCAATGGATATGCACCAAGTGTTGGTTATGCATTATTGTAATAAGCATTATTTATGTATGTTGGTGTTTGCCCCATCCCAGGTTTGATCAATCAACAACATCGCCAGATTTTCAAAGGGAACTAAAAGACACCATTTGCCGCAGGTAAACAGTAGGTAGATTTATTGTTGTGTTTGATCTGTCCCTTTGTTTAGTGGTCTGGGAGCCGATATTTCAATGGCGGATATTTAACCAACAGGTTATGTTGGTTGCACCTGCTGCTAAAATAAAATATCTCAGGCTATATATGATTTTTGGAATGACAATTCTTAGCATTTAGTCATGTCTCGTTACTGTTCTGCCAAAAATCTTGACCAAAATGTTACATTGCATGTGACCTATTTGCATCCCATTATTCGTTCATTATTATATTGCCAGATTGCCGGTGCATTAGGCCGCCATGGAGAATATGAATGAATTTTATTTTATTCATCTTGGTTGGTTTGTTCGTTTATAGTATAAGGTTCAAGGGACATGGCAGGAGATATAAATAATAATGATAGAAAGGTGTTTGATATGCTTTTGTTTACTAGTTACTACGAGAACGTGAACGTGTGACTTCACATTGCATGTTATCCTATACTCACATAAATCTTGTCACGTAACAATTGTTATGCATAATCACAAGGATCGGTCCATTAAATGTCACTAAAAAGAAAAATGATAATCACCCCACAACAATATTTTCTAATATGGTAATTACACACATTAGATCAAGAAATGGGTATTTGTGAGTAATAAACGTAACAGTGTGTAACATAGTCTCATTAGAAATCTGATTCACTATATATCTCAACTGAAAACTCAACCCATTAGCATGATTGTAATAGGCACTAATCGGACAATAGACTCGAGTCTAGGCGATGTCTAAGTGGTGCAATATATATATATATATAATTAACAAGATCGCCTCGGCCGAGTTAGACGCCAAGGTAACTGCCTACATGCTAATTCGCCTCGATTTAGGGACACCTAGTGCCTAGGTCCATTTTTGCAACAGTGTTCATTAGTCACCCAAGCCCATATCCTCAACAAAACACAGCCATTACTGGTTAGGCATTAAACCGTCATTCTGATTTCTGAATTCCATAAAAAAAAGTTCACTACAAACTTGAAATGATAATACAATGCCCAACATGGCTAAAGGAAACAGATCTCTTGCAAAACCGACAGGTCAGTCTAGCAGAAATTGAGGCTCTAATACTCCATCAGAAACCTCTTAGAACCAATCTCTTGCTCATCACTGCTCTTTCCGAGCCTTAGATCTCGCAGGTTTTGCTGGTTTAATGATGTTCCCGAGCATGATCAACACAACGGGCACAATCGTTCCAACATAGTACACGCTCCCGTATGCAGCAAGTGTTTCGTGGAGACTCAAAACCTGTAACACATATAAACGATGAAGCTATTGAAGCATATGCAGCATGTTTTTCACTAAGCGACTTTCGCTCTGAAGTGATTACTCACCAAGAATCCAACACACGAGTAGTTGAGAACCAAAAGAGTGTAAGCGAAGTTCATCAACGCTAGGATCTTCTGAAGGAGAGCATTTCCAGTACCTTGCTGCCATCTGTAAATGGCTGTTTATAGACCACCCAAAATTAGAAGCAAGCAATCAGAGCAAAAACAAAAAAAGTATAGCCTAATTTACCTCTTGAACCGGCAATCATCAGAGCGGATTGTACAAAGAAAATCATATAACCGGGATATAAGCCCTGTAATGGTGTCGTGGAACAAGTTAAATCATCAGTCCAATGTTTCAGTCCATAAGCCGCTTAAAATAAGTTCAAAAGAAGGATGGGAAAGAGCTAATTTAGGCTGGAAAATTTATTACGTGAGAATCACGAATGGCTAAAGCAAGAGAATGCGTGAGAACTATTGCAATCACAAACAGAATAACAAATTATATCGATTGATTATGCAAAGCTTTTCCAGAAATTGATAGTAAAAGTTTTGACTTACATGCCATACAGCACTGACAGTCTGCGTTGCCAGTAACTGGAAGAAACCAGGTTTCTTGCCCTTGATGATAAGCCTCTCATAAACGTCTAGAAAAGGAAAAGATAGCAAGAACAAAACATAAAGTTTAGTCGTTTGAGAAATAGCTACCTTTATGCCATTAACATTGAATAATAAAACCCGTTCGAGAAGATTACTTACAATGCCGTAGCCAGGTGCTGACTTGTATGTTCCATACAAGAGGCAACTGAACTGAACTCTTTGCCAACTCTACGCCCAATATGTCAACATTTTTTGCACGGTCCCACCGTGGTTTCGGGGGAGAAGACTCTGTCCAACCACTGAAGCCCAGGCCAGAAATGATGATGGAGGCTTCTGAGATTGACCAGATAAAATAATATTTCCAACGAGCAGAGAAGCCAGACATGTACTGATAACCAAGCCGTTTCCAGAAACCCCATTCTTGGTATAACGAATCATTAAATCTCGCAAGAGGGAAATGTGGTACGAGGTACAAATACAATCCCATACAAAACGCAGCCTGAAGAAGAGCCCTTAAGGTTGGCACAAAAGGTGATGGTAATGGACGTTCTTTCCCTGCAGGCTTCCAGATCTAACCAAGATAATACAATAGTTTCATTTATTTAATAATCGTGATGAGAATAAATAAATAAATAAGGAAGCAACACGATTTACATACTCCTTTCCTCTCTGTCCATTCAAGGTAAGCCTTCATTTCGTACACTGGACCGGCAAAATGACTTCCACAACAAAGACAGTAACCAATGTACTCAAATAGTGAAGGCAATTTGAGCAAACGATTTTGTTTCTGTGCCTCACGTAAATCATCCTCCTTCAGCAATCCATCTTGGTAATTTATCACACATGAAATGATTTTCAGAGTGATCACCATTAAAGCTCCTAAAATTTCATAAGAGATAAGGTCAACAATAATTCACACGGGACTAACTATAGATACAAGTTTCAATGGAATTTATCATCACATCAAAATAACTTACCTAATGAACCGATGCAAATATTGTCAAGAGTAGGAACAGAAAAAAATTAGCAACAGAAAAGTATGATGTGAGTACTCCTGAGATGATCTTATGCACATCCAGCAAGGACCCAGAACCGAACACTAAATAGGGTACTATAACAAGGATGAAATGGAAAAAAATTCCACGGGAGGAATCCTGAGATAGACACAAATTCAATCATGTATTGTTCTCTGATTCATCATGGGCGGGAAAATTCCAACTTGCTAGATTGCTAGGTATGAAGACATTATAAGGCTTTTTAGTTTTCCATTCATTAGCAACCAAGTAAACTAGCAAGATATTGCTGTTTTGCTATATTTTCTTTCACGCTGTTCATTAATGGATTTGACAAATCTAGAGTACATTGTATTCTTCTAATGACACGACTTATCTCCCACATTAGTTTTGGAGTTCAACACTAAAAAGTTGTGATCTTTTGGGTATAAAACATGAGAGACAACAACTGTAAGTATATCGAGAGGCATTGCTTACCCGTAGAATCAATTCCTCCTTCCTTCCATGCATCGCCACTCATGTAGTATACATGGCTACGACAGGTAAAAACATATAGTCAAGAATTTTATAAATCTCCCTGGAATATCGAAATTTCTAGGTTAACTTTTAAGTTTCAATAACTTAGGAAATACTGCAGCAGCCAAAAACACATGAATAATGAATTCACACACATCATAATCAAGACCTAACCAGCTTAGTACTCTCATAGTGGAATACATTTGTAATCCAAATTCTTTAACTTGAAACAGAAACTATTAAGCACTTCCCCTGAACCAACATCTGATTTCTCCCTACTTAATTAACACCTAAGCTGTGTTTGAACAAAATTACCTAAGCTGAGCTATATTATTGATATCTTCCTTAAACAAGTAAAACCCACCCAATAGAAATGCAGAAAGGTGAAATCTTTGAAACCTGATAAGCTAATAAGTAAACAAGTAAAACCCACTCAATAGAAATGCAGAAAGGTGAAATCTTTGAAACCTGAAAAGCTAATAAGTAAAGGAAGGAGAAGAAAAAAGAAATGTACCATCCAATGAGGTAGCCAAATGCGAGGAAGAAAGTGATTATCCCACAGAAAGGGCGGCAAAGAAGCATTGAAGCGTAGCCCAAAAGCATGGGCACCAAGAAGTGGAGATTGGAGGAGAAACCAAAGGACAAGTAGGAGAGAACGGCGCCGGTGAGGGCGGCATAGAGGTGCCTCCCGGTGGAACCACCGGGGACAAAACGGTGGAGGAAACTCACCGGAATTGTGGCTAAGAAGCACAAAAGGAAGCGCAGTACCGGCACCGATACTCCGATTGCTGACGCCATTGGTTCCAACTCCATTGTTAGCTCAACTAATCTCCCTCAAATCTTCGATTCCAAAGCTAAAGCAGCTAACTTGAATCTGAGGGAAAGCAGAAAATGGGATTTTTTATTTATATACACCGTATTAAACTGTCTGTGTGTGTATTTGTACGGTGTACGGTAGAGCCGTAGAAATAAGATTTTGTGAGTGAGAGGGATAGAGATAGATTTTGAGATACGGAAACCTCAAGGAATGGCCCTACGCCATCTTCAATATCAGACTCGAAATTGGCAAACAACAAATTTATCACTTCAATTTTGAGCAGTTACCTTATTATAACTCATAAAAACTAAAAAGAATCCACATGTAAATAGTAATATGTGGTTGGAGACAGTTGGGAGTAGGTGTATCAGCTTCAATGTCATTAAGGAATCTAGGGTTACCTAAACAAAACAAGTGATAAAAATAAGGAGAATATTTACTTCCGTTATACGGAATAACTTACAAACAAACAAGAGGTGAAAAGTTAAAAACTATGCAACCAAACATTGATTTGCCCGAAGGGTTTCGTTTGACATTTCAAATTTTAAAAATTCCCCATTTTTATTATTCTTTCATTGGGCATTATCTTGCAAGAACCAATCTTTGACCCACCAAGAATCCATCTTTCAACTAACAATCAATCATTTGACTAATTAAGAATGAATCATTTGCTCAACCGAAATATAACCCACCAAGATTTGATTCATTTGATCAACAAAACATCAATCTTTCAATCAAAAATCAATCATTTGCTCAACCCAGATACAACCAGCTAAGAACTGATGAACAATTGATCTTTCAATAATCAATCATTTACTAGACCGAGATATAACCCAACAAAAACTAATCTTTCAACTCTACAATTACATGTCTTTAAACTATTGAACTAAGAATCAATTATGTACTCAACCACACCCACCAAGAACTAATATATATCTTTCTTTGGACTTTAGAGTTGCAGTCTGGGACTGAGAATCGTGAGAATGAGATAATTTCGAATTAATAACAAATCAACACATTTAATAAAACCGATACTTGAAGATCAAGTCAAAGATACAAACTTGCACATTTTCCTCATGAATAAAGATTTGATCCTCAAGCTACTATCACTACAATGCAGAAATATGGCTAAAATAAAAAGGAGCCATAACTCTCTCATCACTAAACATTACCACTAAGAGGAGGGCTAAACTGCAATCTAAAAAAATGCTTTAACCTCTCTTCGGCTTCATAGGGCGTACGAGGACAGAATCTACACAAAGGCCCCCCTTCGTATGGGTACAATCAATCTGAGTCATTGAAAAACTTAGTTTCATCGGTGAGCTGGAATCGGTGACGATGAAATCTCCAGAATGGTGGTAAATCCATTTCCCAGGCTCGTTCAAGTAACACTGCGTTGTTGCTTGCTGGCCGTCGGAGGTTGAAAGCTGGAACCGTACTGGTTTTATGTCCCACCCGTGGACATGTTCTGAACTACAAACTCTACGACAAAATCTCCTGGCTGCACGCCCCAAGTGCAGCCTGAAGTAAACACTGTACGACCCTACTGGAAAAGGAAACGCTACCTCACCGTTAACTTCAAACCACCAGATTTGCTGAAGATATGCAACTGAACCGAATCTACACAAAGTAAACAGGAGAAGGCAAAATAGATTAATGGTTGATCTATGAGAACTGAACTAGAGATGCAGTAAATAGGAATATAGTAAACAAACACAAAAATTGAAGTCAGAAATGCATTCTCTAAGCATTTAATTTGTTTTTTGGGACAGGGGAGACTGGAGAGGCTGCAAACTAAGGAACATCCTCAAAAACGATGCACAAGAACAATCACACTAACACTAAAACTTCCCCTGTCCAAGGTCCCAATCTAATCAACCAATCACAAACATTGAACTAGAAATGCATTCTCTAGGCATTTGCTTGTTGAGGAGAGGTGAGGCTGCAAACTAAGGAACATCCTCAAAAACAAAGCACAAGAACAAAACTTCCCTTTTCCAAGGTGACAACCTAATCAATCCATCACAAAAATTGAAGTGGAAATGCATTCTCTAGGCATTCCCTTTTGGAGGAAGAGAGAGGCTGCAAAACTAAGGAACATCCTGATGAATGATGCATAAGAACAATCAACTTATATTACAATTCCAGGGCATTACATCTATATGGAGTATATACCATGATCAAACAACTCCAGGAGCATGAATATCAAGGAACAATTTTGTTTGGTATGAGAGGATTTGATCACAACAATTGAATTTGATCAGCCAATCTAAAAACACAAGCATCAATAAAGAAACAGATACCCAATTCTAGTCTAATTAATCCACCACGATCACAGTTCCTCACCTTGATTCTTCGGTTGGAATTCGACTCCAGTATCTCCTATCATCTATGCCCGTTATAGCCAACCCATTTGAAGCCATTGAAAGACAAATCTTCCCAGTACTCTTATCCAACCAAACTTTCTACAGGAAACCAAATATTTCAAATTCTCATCAGAACAATCATCAAATCCGATGATAAAGTGAGCCTAAATCATTCCATCTTCATCAAATTTAAACAAAATTTGCAAAATTAAAAAAGAAATTCAACAATTATCAAATCTGATATGGTTGATTTTAAATTTTGATTAGACACAAGTTATTTGCAGAATTATTCTATAAGCAATATAAAGATTGAAACTTGATAGAACAAACAAGGGAAAAAGATCGGACCTTTGTGCCGCCATCAATAGAATTGGGAACGCAAAGCCTGGCATAAATATCCCTTTTGCACAAATTTACCGGAAATTTCTTATCTTCAAACACCCTTTGAATAAGCGACTCATAATTCGTCGGAAGCTTGGATTCCCATACAAAGTCAGCGGAGGAGGCGCCCCTAAAGGCTCGATTGAGCATCGCAAGCTGACAGATCTGCTGCGGGTCGAGGTGTACCAGCACCGATGCCACGCAGCTCTCCGGCAAGTCCCCGAGCCCGGGATTCGCCGGCACCGACGCGCACGCGCCGCCGTCCGGAAGCAAAAACGAGAACGCAGACCCCATCTTTCAAGATGGATGAACGATTAAACCTCTCGATGCTATTATCGAACACGAAAAGAAACCTTGGAAGGATTAAAGGAGGAGAATTGGAGAAAGAGGGCGAACAAAAGTACAAACAGCTGGAGGGCAATATATATTAGCGGTGGCGTACCATTAAGGTTGTACTTTTGTCCTCTTTGCTGTCTGTCTGTGTTTAAGAAAGATAAATCTAATCCCGATTGCTACGCATAGTATTTGACTAGATTTCTATTAAATTATCCTCGTTTTTAGACTCTTAATAATTCCTTTTTATTCGAAATCAAAATCTTATGAAACTAAACCAATTTTCTTTTTTTTTTTTAGTTCATTTTGCTCAAGGTTTATTGTGTTGTGTTTCAAAACTGCCAAACACAACCTTCGAGAATTGGATTAAGGACTAAGGAGCATTATCTGGACCAGATTAGCTTGATAAATACGCTATTAAGGATAATAGATAAATTTATTTATTTTTTTACAAAATAATGGATTATTAATTGGATAACAAATAATAACGGCTAATGCCGCGTAATTTTACACAATTTTTAGGTGTGTCAAATACTCAAATTCATCCAATGTAGAATCCTATTATTAGTTGACTGCTTTGAAATTTGAACCATTATGAATTTCAGTTCTTTTCCTCATATTATGTGTGCTAACTTTAACGTACGAAATGGTCATGCGATTCATCAACCATTTCAATTCATTCCACAAATATTTAAATTCAATTAAATTATTATTAAGTTGAGTTTGAATCGAAGTAATGAACTCATGTTAAATTCAAGTTCCTTAATATTGAAGTATTGATCATATATAACAAGTTTTAGGATAAACAAATAACCAATCGTATCAAAAAAAATTTAAGTGTGGTGATATTTTTACTATGCAATCCAAAACACTAATTTAAAAATATGTAATTCTCAAAATTTTCAAGGAATACAAATTTAGTTATTACAAATGCACATTTAATATTAACAAAGTGCACATTTAGTATTAAAAAATTAGACTTTTAAAAAATATGAAAGTGCATTGCCTTTAGGGTTTGGATTTTATAATTTATGTCTTCTTTTTTTTTTTTTGAATTTATGGGCTCAATTTTTAGTTTTTATTGCTTTAGATTTAACATTTATGATTTAGATTTTAAATTCAATTTTTTCTTTATTTTTTTAAATTATTGAGGAATGCATATTTAGTTGTCAGTAAGTGCATAATGTAGTGTTCTAAGTTAAAAAGTAAAAGTTGACTATAATTATGAAAATGTCATTGTTGTGCATGTGTTTTTTTTTTATTCTATTCATTTGATTTTTTATGGATATAAGAATAATATTGATTATTAATTTCTCCTATGAGTGTGTTTTCATAGGATCCTAACCACATATATATAAACATATAATCCAAAATTATAATTAAACATATATGGAGTATATTGAACAACTAGTTCCAAAGCTCATGATTAAAGGAGAAAGAATGAGGGGGCGTGGGCGTGGCAAAGCGCAAGTGTCCAGCCAGCTCAACGTGTGTGTGACTCAGCAGAACCAACGTTCCGCCGCCTGGATACACCACGTGGCAAATGGTCTGCTTTGAATTTATAATTCATGGGGTAGGGGATGGATTTTCCTATAATATAATGTTTTAGGTGGTAGGGGGTAGATACCTAATTTTAGTTGATAGAGTGTCCTCGTGTCTGATTCATTTTAAGGAAGAAATTTAGATGAGTGGTTATTAAAACTCAACAATGAAAATAGGTTGGATTTAGAATAATAAAGTTTGTATTAAGGGATTCACTGCTTAATAGACTTGAGATAAATCAATAGTCAGGTGCAAGGTGAGGTGTACAAAGCTGTAAAACATAGAGGTGAGTGTCGCGTGATTTGGAGTAACGAAAATAATCGGACAAGTGTAAATTTATCGTGACAATTCAAAACATGCTTTAATGAATGATATATTTTTAAATTGCATGAGCAGACTTTCACTCAGAGTCCAAACTCTTACTTGGGAAGCTCAACTTCAAAAATTAGAGAGCCCGATAATTTCAATGATATTTGATATGGAGTTCAAATTCCTACCCTACCATCTCCAATTATGACTTGAGATCAGGTGATCAACCGACAAAATCCCAATCATTTTCACAGAGTATTCATATCTTCTACTATAGCCTATTCCTTTCACACATCATTGTAGTGGGTTTAGGATTAACAAAAACCACCAGTTTGAACATAGTACTATTCATTTGCTAAGCAGTAAGCATGAATATGTGTCAGTGGTCCAAATCCATGCAAATTGTTGATCCAAATTGTGGGTGGGCTTGTGACCCTAATCCACAACAATCTGTCCTGCTGGGCAAGTAGGCAGCTCAAACAAAAAACAATTGAAATTTGTGTTAGATTTCATTTCAGGCCAGGATGTCATCGTCAAATGATTATAAATATATATTGTTCTGGTGCGCCACATCTGACATCCTTAATCCTTATCTGCATTGTTTTTTCCAAATTCCAATTTCAACTTGTCGTCACACATCATTTTTATCTCATCTCTGCATGCTAACCTGCGCTTCTTCTTTCACATATACCTTTGACTTCATCGTTAAGCTATATATATATAGGAGTTCTGTGCCATCACTCATGAGCATGCTGCATGCACCCCAACCAATTAACTCAAACTAAACCACAATATTTAAACACTTCCAAGTTTGAGTTGTTAATCAAATAATAATAAAATAGTAATTCAATAAATAAAAAATGTACACTGCAACGTAGTTGATCTCACCACCATAATCCAAAATTTATAATATTTGCACCAACCAAAATCATTCTTGTCCATCAATCATTGCGCAAACAAAAGCATACTTTTTTTTTAATTTTTTATATTATGATTTCTTCCTTGCTTAACAAAGGAAAATAACTATAATATTTGTGGTCAAATAAAGTTTTATTTAGAGTATAATATAATGTTTTTCAATTGATTAATTATTAAAACTAATAGTCGGCACAATATAATATTTACTTTTTACCTCAAAGAGCAATTTCTTTATTTTGACGTGTTTATCACCCGAACACGTGGCCACACCTGTTTGATCCTTACCACCCGCAAGCCGACACGTGGCATGACCGATAGTTCCACAAAGATATTTTTCAAAAAAAAAAGTGTCAAAATTTTATGTCGTTAAAGCAATATATATATATATAGAGAAATAGAGTGTCTTGCCAGCTCCGTCAACCACCGCCTCCGCCTCCGCGTGCCACCGCCATGAATGGCGAAGCCGGCCAGGATTCAGGGACGAGTCTGTATGCAGCGCTGGCGGAGCGGTGCCGGAGCCTGGAGGCGGGCCTGGCGAGCCTCCAGCAACAGTTGGATGTGCTGTTGCGAGAACAGAGTAGTAGGAGCTGTGAGGAGTCCGGACAAGAGGTGGCGTCGGATTCAGGTGACTTGACGTCATATCCCGGCTGGGGTTACGTCCCCGGAGCATTCTTTGACGGGAGTCCGTACAAGAACGTGTTAGAATACATGGGACATGCAGTTCACGTTAGCAGACCTGCTACTGAGGAGATCATCTACTGGTAATTATTTGATGGTGTGCAATTTTGCGATCATAACTGATCAGAAGTTATTTGTTAGACGTTAAAAGGCCTTTTTTGGTAAACGAAGATGTTAGCTGATTAGGCTAGATGGTATAACTAATTGATAAAAACGTTTGGTAAGTTAGCTGATTAGGTTAGATGTTATAGTTAGTTGATAACTTGAAAGACGTTAGCTGATTAGATAAGACTAGTTGATAATATTAATTAATTTTAGAAAGGTGTTTAGTAGATTAGTTGTTAGCTGATAGCTTGTAAAGCTGGGATTGGGTTTTGGCCCACTAATTAATTGCAGTTGTTTGTGTTATGGTTACAGGAACAGATCAGCTGAAAAACTGTACGGATATAAAGATGAAGAAGCAATCGGACAAAGTGCCATAGAACTGCTAATTGACAGAGAGCATCAGGAATGGGCTGCATCTATATCGGAGAGGTTGTGGCCAGGGTCAGGGAAGACATGGTCAGGGCAATTACCCTGCAAGAAAAGGTCAGGTCAGAGGTTTATGGCAATGGTGACCAAGAATCCATTGTATGAGGATGAAGAGCTTGTAGGTGTCATCACTGTTTCAAGTGATGCAGCTTTATTCAACAGCATAACATTGGGAAATCTTAATAGATCATATGAAGCTCAACATAATGGCCAAGCTGGGATAAGGACAATATATCCAAAAAGGCTTCAATGGCGTCCACGCCCTTTAATTGCACCTTCTGTATCCGAGCCACCTAAAGCACCTGTAAGTATTGGACAAAAGAGAAAAAGTATTCATGTGATCTGTGAAAAAGAAAATGATTCCAGTTTTCTGTATCATTTGGAGTTTGGTGAGCCCATTTGAAGAACAATTCCAAGCTGGATACTGTTTCTGATCTAATCCACATGTTTGGGACATTGTAGGCGGCTAAGGTTTTCTCAAAGCTGAATATTGCAGGAATGGTGAAACTGTTTGGAAAGAATCAGACAAATGGTTGCAGTTTAGCATCCATGGAAGTAGATGAGACATGTTCTCCAGAGACCTCACAGGCTATTAATAATGGACAGGGAGAAACTGAGCCAGAGCCAAATAGGATTGCGAAATATGAAATTCGTTGGGAAGATATAAGATTGAAGGAGGAAATTGGGCAAGGTTGAAGCAAGGACTTTAAGTTTACCTATACCTAATCTGCTATGCTATTACAATGAGCTTCCATATCATCTTACATAATCACTTCAATTCAATGCAATTTTTTTTTTCCCATTTCAGGCTCATTTGCCATTGTGTATCGTGGAATCTGGAATGGATCAGTATGTATTCTGGTGCCTTGATCTTCGTACAAATTTGGACAGTGATCATACATTTGAATACTCATTCCTTTCTTTGCTTCTGGTTTCAGGATGTTGCTGTTAAGGTTTATTTTGGAAATGAATGCAGCGAGGGGACCTTGCTTGACTACAAGAAAGAGGTTTGTGGTTCTAGCAGTTAAGTAGTTATTATCTGAAAAATTGTCACAAAAAGTTCGTCTCTGATCAATTTGCAGCTCGTGTTTGCAGATTGACATAATGAAAAGACTTAGACATCCAAATGTACTGCTGTTTATGGGGGCGGTTTCTTCACAAGAGAAACTAGCGCTTATAACTGAATACCTGCCCAGGTAGGTAATCCAACAAACATTCCTTCCTCATATGAAAAGTTCTTGTTGACAACTATAAGATGGATTATATAAATGTTGTTCATTATCTATCCAGGGGAAGTCTCTTTAAAACGCTTCATAAGAGCAGCCAACAATTGGATACTAGACGGCGTTTAAGGATGGCCCTGGATGTGGTACATTATTGTTTAGTCTGAAGTTGCTGGTTTCTATTTCCTATACTGTTTTATGGTGTTTGAGTCTCAATTTTATGGGCACATGGTTCGTAATGCAGGCTAGAGGTATGAATTATTTGCACTGTAGGAATCCGCCCATAGTACATCGAGACCTGAAATCTTCAAATTTACTGGTTGACAAGAGCTGGACAGTGAAGGTATTGTGTAATGAAAGGGCCCTTTAAATTTAAGGTTTGTGGGTTGAGTAAACTAGGTATGATCTGCATTGGTTTTTGTCAGGTTGGG
Organism: Ipomoea triloba; assembly: GCF_003576645.1. NCBI lineage: Eukaryota > Viridiplantae > Streptophyta > Magnoliopsida > Solanales > Convolvulaceae > Ipomoea > Ipomoea triloba. Next base: position 337,129 of record NC_044923.1, on the reverse strand, counting down.
GATTTTGGTCTTTCAAGACTGAAAATTGCAACACTTCTTACAGCCAAATCTGGTGGAGGAACTGTAATAATGTTTGACTCTTTTGTTATATATAGCTCTTTACTTCAAGTTTGTATGTTTTTTGTGTTAATTAAGTTATAAAACTTTTATTTTCAAAAAAAAAAGTTATAAAACTTTTAACCATTGCAGCCCCAGTGGATGGCTCCTGAAGTCCTTCGCAACGAACCTTCAACTGAAAAGTAATCTTCAGAGGCCGATCGAGCTTTCATATATAAACTCGAGGGGCTGGTATTGTCTGTCTAGATTGTGATTGTATCTCAGTTTTCGTGATTTGTTGTTCTGGTTGTGCTGTTGGGCAGGTCGGATGTGTTCAGCTTCGGTGTCATTTTGTGGGAATTGATGACAGAATCGATACCTTGGAGCGACCTCAATTCCTTACAGGTATACCTCAATTGTTGCCTGTTGGATATACTTGTAAACTGATTTTCTATAACTCTCCATTATAGGTGGTGGGAGTTGTTGGCTTCATGGACCGCAGACTGGACATTCCAGGAAACATTGATCCTAGGGTGTCTTCCATAATTCTCGATTGCTGGCGAAGGTTTCTGTCTTTCCTTATCCTCTTCTTAACCTTTGCTTCATTCTTGCTCAAATGTCTGTAATTTGCTGCAGCAACCCCGAAGATCGCCCTTCGTTTCACAGCATCATTGTGAGGGTGGTGGATGTGATTCAGGCATGTAGCAGGAAGAACTAACTCAGATCCTTGATCTGTTTTTGTTAATGCAGAAACACAGACAAGGCATGGGACAATGTTGTTGCCTGCCATTTTGTGTCTGTGTTAGTATTTCTTTAGGTTACAATGTAATCTGGTCTTTAATTTTCCAGGCACCAAAGCAGCCCAAAGTTATAATCCAATCACAAAACCATACTGATTATTACAATGCAATTGAATTTTCTGCAAACAGATCAGATCTACAATATTTCTAAAGCAATCACTTTTGTTCCAACCATATACAAGTAATATTACTCATGATCAATCATATCAGAGTTTGGCCCATAATAAATTATTATCAGAAAGCAGGAAAAGTTGTGGATGTCAATTGTTGCAGTGCCATTTTGAAGTTGGGACACAGCTTAGATAATGGCACCAGTTGCAATGAGCATTTGCAGTCTGTCCTCTGAACACCATGACAAATCCCACTGTGAATCTACACCCACCATTTGAATAAACCAAGCTAGTGTAAGTTTTTACAATACAATACAAGAGGAAAGGGAAAACAGTATGCTGCATCATATCAAACATAACCAAATAAACGCGGGATTGAGTAGAGAAGAGATCGTGCTTTGCTTACCCGGTGATGAATAAAACCGAAGCAGCCACCAAGGAAACGCGCTGGCAAATGGTGTACTTGGACATAAGGCGAGCAACGCCTGGAAGATGCGTCCTTTTGTACCAACCGAACTGGGGTAGAAGTAGCAGCACAAAGCCCAGAAGGAAACCACTAAAGAAACCTCCAATGTGTGCAAAGTTGTTAACATGAGGAAGAATTCCATATCCTAAGTTGATTAGGATGATGACCAGAAGGGTCAAAAGAGCAGCAGCCTGTTCATTCAATTCACAGCAAATTAAAGAAAGAACAATGTAATGTATGTGCCCTTCAATTCAATACAAAACTTAGGCAGGCTCGGATAGTCCAGATCGAAAACAGAAAATTTGTACAAGTGACCTTATTGCTATAAATAGTCCAGTTAGTTAGCAACTCCGACAACATTGCTCCAAGAAGTCCAAATAATGCACCAGAAGCTCCAACCGAGATGCCATGTTGAATGAAAAGGGATCCCACCGATTCCTGACACCAGGTAGATTAACCCTACACGCGCTGCATATATAACAATATAATTATATTGTCGAAGAAAACTAGAACTGAAGAAAAGAGAAAGCATACCAAATCCAAATTGCTGCTCAAGTCGAACCCCAACAAAGATCAAACTCAGCATGTTAGCTAGTAAATGGAAAACACCAGCATGCAACCAGATACAAGTGACAAGCCTCCATTCTTGATGCTCATGCACTATCTTCTTCCAATCTAGTGCTCCCAATTTCTCCAGTCTACAAAAGTAAATACCACTAATAGTTACTCTATAACAAAGATCCTGTGCCTACTTGATTTGCTTTCTATAATGAGTTTTATGTTTTGGTTAACGAGGGAATTGAGTCCATAGTTGACCGGCTCAAGTCAATTCAAGAAGGCCGATAGGCCAAATTTATAGAGAAAATTACATACGTAGAAGAAGATGGCCCAAAGAGAGGATTTTCTCTAAGGGGTTGAAAAGAGAACCTCCCAAGAGACAATACAACACAGTTATCCTGACTACTTTTTCCAAAACCTGTGGTGCCAATTATATTGTGAGGGCAATCATTCACAAACATTGTGATCACAAACATGACCACATTCGCCAGCACAATCATAGGCACCAGAAACGAGGTCCATTGTTCCTCTGATGTCTCCCAATAGTAAGCTGACAATGTTGTTGCTGTTGGTGGGTATGCACTGTTTCTGATCTTTGCTCCTCCCATTGCTTCACACTTCACATGAGTAAATCAACACAGCCTTTCTTTCTGAGTCTGTGTATATATAAATTAAATCTCCTTTTATCCCTATATACTATATGATGAAGTAGCTTGGAAACTAATCTTGTTCGTAGCTCATAGGTAGGTCTGCTAATCTTGTAGCTCGACTTAAGATCTAGTAAGCTGGTTATATTAGAGGAATGAGTTGAATTTACACTAAGAATGATAAAAGCAGGAAGCTAAGCACCCATTATTAGAATGGTAGAAAAACTGTAATGGATGGAAATTTGATTTTGGGTTTGATCTGAGGATTGGTAGATTGTTAGAGTGTGACAACAAAGTTGTACCTGAACAGTTACTGGAAGAGAATGACAGTTGAATTAACTGCCTTGCCTTGCCTTTCAAGGAAATGCACAAAAATGCTGAGCTGAAGAAAATATGTATGTTATAAATCAACATCCATCCATATCAAAGGTTTGTCAAAGAAGACAAAATTAATGTAGGAAATAACTCATTTCTATTCTACCACCACCAGACCCTCTGGGTAGCCCTAGCAGGATGCGCAATTGAAAAATAAGTAAATATATAACATGTGTATGTGTCATGTGTTGTATTTTTTGTGTATTATGTTATGAAATTTTGTATCTTGCGAGTATAAATTTTATACATCGTCATTTTGATTAAGGGTCCATAATGCTATGTGGATCAGGTCCGTGATATAAATCCGCTGCACTGCTACATGTGCTCATTTGGAATGGGGCTCTGAGATTTCAATGCCACAACAAAATGGACTAAAATCAACAAAAGGTCTAAATGGACTTGGGTTATGTGACCTAACAACTATAATAATGGATAATTTTAATAGGCCTAGCCCATCAAGTAATTCAAATTCAGTGCGAGTGACCATGCAAAGCCCATTTATTTTAATACTTATACTGTGAGCCCGGCTTACACAACAAATTGACAAAATGAACTCCTAATACCCATTTCATTTCTGCCAAGACCTTCTGGTCTAGTGGCACCCGATTGCACCTTCATATGTAAGGGGTGAGTTCGAGTCTTAATGGAAGCGATATTAACTCTTTGCACTTCAATAGGTTTAACTAAATTCGAAATACAAACCGGGAGAACAAAATCTCAACTTACAGGTTGCCGTTTCATGCGAATTAGTGGAACTACTCACGTACCCATGACAATCAAACCCGTTTCATGCGAATTAGTGGAACTACTCATGTACCCATGGCAATAAAACCCGTTTCATGCGAATTAGTGGAACTACTCACGTACCCATGGCAATCAAACTCAAAACATGCCCTTGCAGTATAGACGAACAAGAGATACATCCACCACCTACCGCAACCCCTTAAGGTGGAACAAGAGATACATAAGGATATTTTGCATGCAACGTCACAAAAAATTATTGATATTAGGCGGCACTTTTAAATTCCAAATCTTCGACCACTCTATGAATTCAAAGAGAACTCCTTGCCCCATAAACATACGAGTGAGACTGAGATAACCATGCTTTACACTATAAACTCCTCAGATATCATCTTTTCAACACCATGAATGACCAACGTTCAAATTTAATTAAGGTATTATTAAGTTGAAATCAAATTCAAGTAGTTCTAGTAATGAATATAGAGCCGAATTCAAATATTTTACAATTGAATTTTGGTAATTTGCAAACTTAATTAAACGTAAATAATAAAAAAGGTTGAATGCACAATTTGTCAAAAAGTTATCACTGTTAAAATCGAGTTGATCTGGAATAGTGACGCAGAAGGAAATTGTGAGTCGCAAAAGGTTAAAGCAGTGTTTGCTATCTGTGACTGTGTGTCGTTGTTCATTGCAGCCCTCATTTTCATATCCCAAACAATCTTGCAATCTCCTTGTTCCCTGCGACCATGGAGTAGTTGATTACTGTACGGTCTACTCCACTGGATCGTAATCTCTGAACAATTTCCATTCTTGTTGTACTGCATTTTACTGTGTCCAAAATTCGCCTGAAAATGTTTTCACCTACTTCCACCAACTCGCCTTTAATGACTCCCGCCGCCGCTGCGGATGGGTATCCGGGAACCCGGCCATCACTGCGCCGACACAGCATCCGCGACGTCGTGTGGGTTCTCCGGCGAGCCGGCAGTCGCGGGATGGTGTGGCGGGAGCCGTCGGCGCTGGTGCGCCAGGCTGCGGCGGAGCAGATGGACGAGCGGCAGAGCGATTGGGCGTACTCGAAGCCTGTTGTGATTCTCGACCTCGTTTGGAACTTCGCGTTCGTGCTGATTGCCGCCGCGGTGCTGGTGTTGAGCAGGGACGAACAGCCGGAATTGCCGCTCAGGCTTTGGATTGTAGGGTACGCATTGCAGTGTGTGCTGCACGCGGTGTCTGTTTCTCTGGAGTATCGCAAGAGGAGGCGGCGGAGATGGCAATCAGCGGATGAGGCGTTTGGTAGAGGCGGCGAGGGTTTGAACTCTTCCACTGGTTATGTCACTTTGGCCCAATTCACTCAGGAGGAAACTAGGTTAACTTCAAACCCTTCTCTTTACCTGTAATTCTGCAATTTCATTCCTTCGAATTGGAAGCTGAAGCTATTTATACCCAAATGTGCTTGATTTGGAGTGAAAATTTGTCAAATCATCATTTTTTTTTTGCTAATTCTAGCTAGGGTTCCAACTTCCAAGTAAAATCATTGCATATTCTTGTTAGAAATCATATAATAATTGAATAATGGATTAATGTCACCTAATATATGCCAACTTCTTTTCCTTTGAAATGTTACATTGGCTTTGTGTAATGTTATACAGATCCACTTGTCTATGTCTGTTATCAGAGTTGTGAAAGTAATTTTCTCCCATTATTTGAACTGTATGGCTCACTGGTGATGTGTTTCAACTTTCAGTACTGTGGCGAAGTATTTAGAATCCATAACAACTATGTTTTCATTTGTATGGTGGATTATTGGGTTCTATTGGGCTTCTGTTGGCGGACAACCAATGGCGCAAGACTCCCCTCAGTTATACTGGTTTGTGAGGATACTTGTATTTCATCAAAGGCCCGAGTAATTTTCAACTTAAATAACATCCATGGCTAACATAATCTCGCTCACTCGTGGTGCAGGGCTTCCATCATCTTCTTGGCTTTTGATGTCTTCTTTGTGGTTTTCTGCATCATTTTGGCATGTGTAATTGGTCTGGGAATATGCTGTTGCCTGCCTTGTATTCTCGCAGTCTTGTATGCTGTAGCTGATCAGGTAAATCCCCAGCACAACCATTTTCGATATGTGACTAGGTCGAATATAGGTAAGTCTTTAGGTTATTACCTTTTTGTATATATGTCGGCTTCTAGGACACACAATGAATGTTGGAGGAAGAATAAGTAGACAACAGACAAAGCCAGTTTCTTAATATGGTCTTGTTTATAATATATTCCCCAATGTGTTGGTTAAGTTGTGAGAAGCAGTTAGACAGTATGCATCTGAGTGTATATCAGCTCCGTGCTCATGTGCTAGCTGCAGGATGGAGCAGACCAAGAAGACATCGAACAACTCTCCAAATATACATTTACAAGAACCATTAGTTTCGAGAATGCTGATGGCGAGGCACACGGAAGTATTGCAGGAGTGATGACCTTATGTGGGGTGGACGTGGACATGGCGATGGCGCACCAGCTATCAGTGGACGATGCAGTATGTCCTCATCTTCTTTCCATTTCATCTCGTTTTTTGTTGTTTTCCTTCATTCCTTTCCCTTCATTTTGCAGGAGTGCTGCATATGTCTGTCTGCGTACGAGGATGGAGCTGAACTTCGACAACTTCCCTGTGGTCACCATTTTCATTGTGCTTGTGCGGACAAGTGGCTGCAGATTAACGCCACATGTCCCCTTTGCAAGAACAGTATCATCAAGGGTAACTACCACAGAAGTGGAGAGGTTTAAGTGGGAGGCAGCTACTCTTTCTTAATCTTTATGGTTTCTTGTTCCTTAATGCTGTTGTGTTTGAATTGCCCCAAGCAACCTTTTGTTTCACTGTATCACCGTGTAGATATTGATATTGTGTTCACCAACTATATGTATGTATGTATGTGTATATGTGTATTGGCATTCAGAACTTGTTGATCATAACATTGTTGTTGTCGTCCTGTTTTTGTAATTGGTAATTGGCAATATCAATGAATCTCTGTTTACAAAATCAGTATTGCCAGAACTCTTTTTTTGATACATGGGTGAGTAAGATAAACTCAGAAATTACACATGGCTGAGAAAGGAAAGATCTGTAATACTCAACAGGATGATATGATAGATGAGATCAGATCAGATCTCATCTCAATTAGTCTTGCAATCTTCTCTTTTCCCAGATTTCACACTTTGTCAAGTCTGACGAGGAATCCGGCGGCTCACATTTCACCGGCTGTGTTTCATCGTCGCTTGTCCTTATGCGTTTCACGCCAATCGAGACGCCGAACAGCCTGGGGCTTAGTGTGGTAGAACCGCCGTGGCCTCCTTCGGCTTCGGCGGCGCTGCATTCGCGCTCCGCCGAATCCTGCCGCCCTGGTGGGAGCAAATCTAATACCTGTCCTTCCGGTGCCGTTTCCGGGTGATTCACGGCGTAATTGGACATCAAGCTGCATACGTTCTTACACAAACCTCTCAACCGATTCAATTCCTGAGTTAGCTGCGCGTTCTCTTTTCTCAACCTCTCATTCTCCTCCAAAATTTCCGGCGTCGTCGTGTACGTTGTAGGGCGTAATACCACGGCGGTGGCGGTGGCGGCCGGCGACGAGTTGGACGACAAAACTTGCTCGTCTGCGGAATTCGTCGGAGAAACGGATTTCACAGCGAGCGTCACCACCTGTGCATTTTGAACAATCGCTGTCGAATTCGCCGCTGCTGACATTTTCCGGCGCTGAATATCACGCAGAAGTCGTTTCTCACCTCTGCGGAAGGACTCGTTTGCAAATTCCCACCGATCGGGCACCACTTTTCTGAATCCCTATAAATTCCGAACAAAAAACGTAACACGAATCATTAAGCAAGCGCATTCTATATTTCTATTGATAATCGAATTGAAGAGTATGATTATGATGATTAATCTTACGTAAGTGTTAAGCTGTCGAACGAAGCTGGAGAAATTATTGTGCTTGAAGTATTTAGGAAGCAACTCCGTTGCGAACTCCGCTGGTTTCCACACAATAAATGCGGTCCCATCTTCATTCCACGAAATCAATTTGTCAACGCCCGGATCATCCACCAGCTGATACGTTTTCGTCAAAAACGGCGTCGGAATAGATCTCTGAGACTCACCCGCCGTCGTCTCTCCGCTTTGCTCAACCGGAGACGGACCCATAACGTCGCCTTCAGATCCAAACCGTAAAATCAAATTTAAAAACAAAGGAGAACCAAAACGAATATAGTGTAGAAAGTATAGTTATGGAAGAAGAAGAAGAAGAAGAAGAAGAAGAAGAAGAAGAAGAAGAAGAAGAAGAAGAAGAAGAAGAAGAGGGTGGTTTCTAGAAAGTTCTGGCGGAAGAGGAGAATGATGGATTCGAGGCAGGCAAGAAGGAAGATTAGGAAATGGTGGAAAATGAGGGAAATCGGAGGGCGTGGGGACTCGGTTTTGGTTTTGGTTTTGGATTAAAGAAGGCGCGAGAAGGTGGCGTTTCCAGAAGTTTCTCAAATTTCCGTTGGAAGGTTTCGAGAAAGGGCACGTGTCGGACTCTATGTGGAACCATAATCCAAGGTTGAAGATAAGGATGCTACAACACTAAAGATGGACGGTTTGGAAGTTAAATTCGCCGTTGGATAAACGGACACTGTTTAGCTTTTTTTTTTTTTTTTTTTTTTTT